>NC_051184.2:23632965-23753807 GCF_013339695.2 Rhipicephalus sanguineus
GGCACGTCACGCGGCGTCACGCCACAATTTTGTGACGTCATGGTGACGTCACAATTGACGATCTGTGACGTCGTGATGGCGTCATCACATGGAGGTTTCGTGCATCACTCGTCCCCGGACGCCGCGAGACGCCGACGGTCAAATTTCGCGTTTGATAAGGCATTTATATGGTTTTCGCCTTAAAAAGCCGGCAGGTAGCCTTTCCCGCATTTTTACGTCGCGTTTCCCGACGACTGTCAACCTGTGCTGCCCACGCTTTGCGAGAGGATATGGGAAGAATGGGACGGAGAGGGCGAAATATGAGGCCGTACGAAAAGCAACGTAATCGGGAAAGAAATAATAATAATAATAATAATAATAATAATAATAATAATAATAATAATAATAATAATAATATGATGATGATGATGATGATGATAAGCGTTCATATTTTACGTCCCAAAACCACGATATGATTATGAGAGACGCCGCATTGGAGTGCCCCGGGAATTTCGACCATCCGTGGTTCTTTAACGTGTACCTCAGTCTAATCACACGGGCCTCTAGCATTTTGACTCCATCGAAATGGGCCCGTGTGTAGGAATCGATCCTGCGACCTTCGGTATCGATAGTCAGGCGCCATAACCGCAAGACCACCTCGGCAAGTAAGAAAGCTTAAGAGGGCGAAATAAGATACAAAGAGGGAGCAAACATGTATGTCAACCAAAAAAGAGTGGTTAGCTGCCCTATGCTTGGAGAAAGAGAAAAAGGCTCAAACGGGAAATAATAAGAGGGGCTAGGGAGAGAGGAACACGGTGAGTATGTGCTCGTACGCGGACCGGCTCCGCGTAGTCAAAAGTTTCTTGCACAACTCGTTCGCTTAACACACACACACACACACACACACACACACACACACACACACACACAACACACACACACAACACACACACACACAACACACACACAAAGTGCTTTCACTGCTTTTTGGGCAGATAGATGATCGGTAACAACGTCATTCCAGTAATGTAGTGGGAGGGAGAGGGAGGTGTAGTGTCAGTGGGGAGAAAGAAAAAATGAAAAATAAAGTATGCAAGGGAACGGTAGCGGAGGGGAAGGCAAGGAAGATGAAGACGATAGAAGGCGAACGTAATGGTGACGCAAAAGAACCATGACGTATGGAGAAGGGGAGAGAGAGAGAGAGTAGGAAGAACGACAAGTCTTTTACAACGTCACGCAAGTACAGGCGCGACCAAAAAGCGAAACAATCTAGCGACGGAGGCAGAGAGCGAGTAGAGGCACAGACGAACGACGGCGCGACATATTCTCCCTTTTACGTACGTCACTACTTTGCCCATCTGTACACCTCTACCGCGTTGTTGTGCCATGCCCCGCAATCGATCGCTGCCGAGACTGCACTGTCGCCCGCCACCCAGTGAGGAACAAAAATAGACTGTCGCCGGCGGCGGCGGCGGCTGCAGCGGTGCGTCAAATTGGAGCGCTGCCGATCAGGCACGTGTCCACGAGCCGAGTCTCTCTTTTTTTTACTTTAGTACGGTGCAACGGCGCGGAAGCGTGCGGTTCCCCGCGACACGCAACCCGGAAAATGCACGGAACTTGTACCGCAACGCGCTTGCGATGAAACAAATGAAACTGAAACGGTACGCTTAGTGATTGAAACGTAAATTCGCGTAATGCGTGAAAAGTGTGCAAAAAAAACCTGCGTCAAATATTCTCCGTAGACTCCCGTAGTGCGGACAGTTAAAATTACATAGAACAAAAACAAGGGAAGAACAGCAGAGGGGTTAACAATATTAACAGTTCGATTGGCGAATCGCCGCAGATGTGGGTTAAGGGAAAAAAAAGAGATTACGCAATACAATAACATCGCGTCGAATAGTGCTGAACTTGTGTCCCGAGGCTGCATGACAGCGTCGACACGGGAAATGCTTGTGACGTACTTCTGATCACCGCAACCTTAGCTGAGACATATGGAGGACGAGATATCAAACACGACAAACCTCTCGAATACGCAACATTTAATTTTTTAAAAGTAGGCGACAGGTGGCAGTACGTTAACGAGATGGGAAAATGACGTTTCTCTCTGAGAGAGAGAGAGGGGGGAGTGGCGAGTGTAGACCGGCGTTCGGCCAGTTTTTCTTCCTGTTTTGTATCTTTATACTGCCGTGTGCTGCCAGCGTGAATAAGTGTCAACTAGCACAATTCTCTAACGCGTGTATGGACCGGATTGCAGCGTCACATTGAGCTCGATAGTACAATCAGTTACGTGCAATCTGCAACGCTTGCAGCTGTACATATAGACCAGAATTTTCATCGCTTGCAGGGGGCAGCCATCTTTGCTAGGGGGCTACTGATTACGTAGAACGGACGACTACGCTGGCATCCAACCTGTTCTTATCACATGATGGCCACCAGTGTTCGCTCGCCATCAGATGTGACGTAACTACCCCGCAGCCCTTGCGCCATAGAGAAAGGGAAACTTGGTAAAGAGCGGACACTTCCATAGAGCCATGCAGCCGAATTAGAGTGCAAGGAGGGCTTCCCCCTCTCCTGAAATGCAGTGGGACACCAAGTGGTCGCTTATGATACTTCGGGAGTTTCGGTTTTGGTTCCGTCCGCGTAAAATGTTTTTACCGGTTTTGGTTTAAAGCGCGCGCAGTTTAAAAAGTTCTGACGTGGTGCAGTGCGTGCTAGTGTCCCCCCCCCCCCCCCCGCTCGCATATTGCGCTCATTTGCACTGAGGCAATGTTTAGCGAGGATTTGATTTTTGGTTTGTTTTTCTTTTCAGATCACGTGCATACACGCTATTGAGTAAGCACGAAAGCATACAAGACAAGCACAGACAATGGAGAAATGCTTTATTTGTAAATACGACCGCGGCAACACTTAAGTCGGCAAAGGTCGACGCTGCTAAGCCTACTACGCAGCGCTCAGAGAGAACAGAAACGTGGGTTCTCACCGTGCCGTCGTCCGTTGCTCAGGCCCAGCAGCTGACACGGTCAGTAGCGGTCACACTGCCGCGACGAGAAGAGAAAGCAAACGCCCAAAACCCACTACGCGCAGCCGTTATATTTCCGATACAGCAGCCAACCAAACTACCCGCCAACGCATTCTGTTCTGTTCGGGCAGATTTGTCGATTTCCGTTCCTGCGTTCGCCTGGTGGTGATGCACGTGACAAGGTTTTTTTTCGTCAATTCTCAGTTCATTGTGCAAGAAAATGTTGTCACACGTACTGTAAACAAAAAAAAAATTTAAACAAGCTACATGTTTACGTTACACAACTCTCTTTTTTTGTTTTGTTTTTTGCGCTACTTGCGCCCCCTGAACGTCGCTTATGACAGCTTGCGTTCTTCGGGATCACGTTCCCTATGATTTGACGCGAAAATCTCGAAGGCCGTTTAGGCGAGGAGGTGGCGGGGAGAGCTCGATCCTCTTGTCGCTGAGTGTCCGCTCTTGGCCAATTTCCCTTTCTCTATGCTTGCGCTGGCCTCGCCGACAGATGACAGCTGGGGTCAAGATTATATATGATTGCTCTAAACGAGGGTGCGAGAGTACAAATAATCTGGTCAATACACATCTACGAACTGTTGTACGGAGATATATAAGTAAGGGAACCCTTACAAAAATGGAGATTGAGTTTTAATTGACCTGGAACCGAGCATGTATTGAGTCAATTGCCGCTCAATTCAACCGCATTGTCTATTGGGTCAGCTCGGTACAGATTTAATTGACTAAAGGTAAGAAAGCGCCAATTTACTCACACTCTATACGCATTAAATTGACTTTCAAAAAACTAAGTGTCAATTGACCCACACTGTATACGCGTTAAATTGACTTTCAATAAACTAAGTGTCAATTGACCCGCACTGTATATGCATTTAATTGACTTTCAAAAAACTAAGTGCCAATTGACTCACACTCTTTACGCATTTAACTGACTTTAAAAAAACTAAGTGCCAATTGACTCACACTCTTTACGCATTTAATTGACTTTAAAAAATCTAAGCGCCAATTTACTCACACTCTATGCGCATTAAATTGTCTTTCAAAAAACTAAGTGCCAATTGACTCGAACTCAACGTATGCATTATTGACCGGCTACTGAGCCCTCTCAACATAGCATGCAGTGCTACCTATGCTTCTCTAGCTTGCGATATGACATTTCACTTTTTTTTTTTTGCATCACAGAAGTGTATTGTCCTATTGTACCTGGAATTAGTTTTTTTGTTTATATATAATGTTCTATATAGCTACAAAAGCACCATGAAGCACGCATGCGCAGGGCATCTCCTTAGGTATAGGGCCAAGTTTCACCGCAGGGCCTCCCTCCCGGCCGCCCCCCTTTTTTTTCATTGTTGGGTACTAACAAAAAGCAACGGAAAAACGAAAATTAAGCGAGCTAGGTGTTTGATCGAAGGTCACAAGATCAATGCTGCTGCAGCAGCATCGACCCCACGGCTGTCGACGGGGTAAAGGGGAAGTTGACAGTTCTTTGAATGCAAGATCAAAGGTTTTTCTCACCATGAATTGTCAAAAAACATGCGTAGCCATATGACCCGCTATGACCCCTTACAAAAATGCTTATAGAGGTTTAATTAAGGCTAAATTGACTTTTCTCTATAGGATGTATTGTGTTTAAATTGAGCGCCAATCGACTTTTTCTATTGAGTTACACAAGGATATTGGCCACCGTGTTTCTATTGAAAATCCTATTTTGCGTGTCAATTTAGCGTCTTTTGTGAGCGCCAATTGAGCGCCAATTGACTTTTTCTATTGAGTTACACAAGAATATTGGCCACCGTGTTTCTATTGAAAATCATATTTTGCATGTCAATTTAGCGTCTTTTGTGCGAGTCAAAATGAGCTATTGACCAGCTATTGACTGTGTGTACTCAGTTTCAATTGAAACAGTTTAGGGGAGTGTATATTCAACCCTTATTGTGTTCAGTAAAAAGCATCTGGTATGCAAGCGCGTTACGCAATTGTGAAAAATGGTGGCTGAGTTCCTCCGCGTTTAGGAACGTAGGCTATTTGCGACATTTCTTGAAAACTAGCCACTTAAATGTTATGTTTTAGAAGTGGTACCCAATAATATACATTACATGCTATCAGTGTATTTTTTAAGCATTTGCTAGCCATAAGGCTGATCATTCGAATTTACTGTGCCGAACATGAAAGAAATTCTGCATGCCGCCTTCAATGCTTTGCCCTAGCGAGAGTTTTTCCTGGCGTGCGCTGATGTTTCAATTGTTCAATCGTACGAACAAGGTAAAACTGGGAGAGAAGTCGCAAATTAGTACACGGGCCCACTATTCACATGAACGACACCATACACGCACATGTACTGTGATGCCGATGTTGTGATTTCTTCACTGTGTAAGCTGCAGCTGACCTTCGGTGTTCTGTAAAGTGTTCAAGCCAAAATGTAAAACACAGATCTGTTAACATCTACATTTATTTTTATGAAAACTCCAATAGAGACGAATGCCATCATTTAGTTGGCGTTGCGCCTGTTTCCGAATAACCAGGGCGAAGCCTGCCTGTAAGAAATACAAAAAAAAAGAGAGAAATGTTGTCATAAAAAATGAAATAGGTAGAAGAGGACGGTTTAATAATGTAAACCACAATAGTTACGTAGTAGCATACTGATAAAACATCCAACGCACAATACTTTTTTTTAGGTTTCATAACTTTCGAATAGAACGTACGAAGGCAGTGAAAATGATAAACTTACCTTCAAAGATAATCAACAGATGCACGTGGTTTGGAGATCCAGCAAATACAGAAAATGTTGATCGCACATCAAGGTGACGGTGTGTCTCTGCAGCTTTGCAGAAAGGAAGCCACGATGGAGTCGTCCATTTTGCCGCAGGAAAGTTGCGATGCTGGGTCTGATGAACAACCGTTCCGCCGAAACAAACTTCCATGTACGGCCACAATTGCAGCACATGAGCGAAGTAGCTTCTTCACACTTTCGCTGATAGCCTGTGTAAATCGCGGTACTCGCCGTTCACGAAATCAGAGCAAGAGAGATCGCAAGTGCCGAACACGACCACACTCGCGACGCTGGTGAGCAATTCTGAAGAAGAAAGTGCGGCGCGGAGGGATACACAAGAGCTAAAGTGACCGTCAGAAATTTACACGGGTGTAACTCCCAATAAATTCTGCGAAGCTTATTTGTGAACTAAATTTCAAGTATTCATGGCGCAATATTAGCACCCTATAAAATACAGATTGATCTTTCCCGCGTTATTTTCTTGATCGCAACAGTAGACGGGCCTCCTTGCACCTGTGCAGTGGAAGTTTCCGACATGCGTTCTCCGAATTCTTCACCCCTCATGGTCCCCGCCACGTGCAAAGAATACCGCCCGCGACTTACCAGACAGGCGAGTTTCGGAACAATAGGGCGCGCCTTTTCCCCCCACGGGGAGAGCGGCTTAAAAATGCACGACCATTGAAGGACGCGTTCGTCGAATCCGCAGTCCTTTCGCGTAAGCCGGCTACCACGACGTGCTCGACCCGCATTTTTATCGTACTTCTCATGAATAAATAGTAATAAAATAATAATAATAAGGACACTGCTTGTCAAAGCATTGAATACACATTCCGATAAACATTGCATCAACGGTATTTTTGCTAATCTCGGAAGGCAAACTTTTAGCGCATCATTGAAGCAAATGCAAGTGTCGCACTTGACCGCGACACGATCCGTCATAGCGGGTCATATGGCTACGCATGTTTTTGACAATTCATGGTGAGAAAAACCTTTGATCTTGCATTCAAAGAACTGTTAACTTCCCCTTTACCCCGTCGACAGCCGCGGGGACCAGCAGCATCGATCTTGCGACCTTCGATCAAAGCACCTAGCTCGCTTAATTTTCGTTTTTTCGTTGCTTTTTTTTAGTACTCAACAACGAAGAAGAAAGGGGGGCGGCCGGGAGGGAGGCCCTGCGGTGAAACTTGGCCCTGTACCTAAGGAGATGCCCTGCACATGCGTGCTTCATGGTGCTTTTGTAGCTATATAGAACATTATTATATATAAACAAGAAAACTAATTCCAGGTACATTGGGACATTGCACCTGTGTGATGCAAAAAAAACGTAAAATGTCATATCGCAAGCTAGAGAAGCATAAAACATAAAAGACTTGAGGTAGCACTGCATGCTATATTGAGAGGGCTCAGTAGCCGGTCAATAATGCATACGTTGAGTTCGAGTCAATTGGCACTTAGTTGTTTGAAAGGCAATTTAATGCGTATAGAGTGTGAGTAAATTGGCGCTTAGATTTTTTAAAGTCAATTAAATGCGTAAAGGGTGTGAGTCAATTGGCACTTAGTTTTTTGAAAGTCAATTAAATGCATATACAGTGCGGGTCAATTGACACTTAGTTTATTGAAAGTCAATTTAACGCGTATACAGTGTGGGTCAATTGACACTTAGTTTTTTGAAAGTCAATTTAATGCGTATAGAGTGTGAGTAAATTGGCGCTTTCTTACCTTTAGTCAATTGAATCTGTACCGAGCTGACCCAATAGACAATGCGGTTGAATTGACCTGCAATTGACTCAATACATGCTCGGTTCCAGGTCAATTAAAACTCAATCTGCATTTTTGTAAGGGACGGATCGTGTCGCGGTCAAGTGCGACACTTGCATTTGCTTCAATGATGCGCTAAAATTTTGCCTTCCGAGATTAGCAAAAATACCGTTGATTCAATGTTTATCGGAATGTGTATTCAATGCTTTGCAAGCAGTGTCTTTATTATTATTATTTTATTACTATTTATTCATGAGAAGTACGATAAAAATGCGGATTGAACACGTCGTGGTAGCCGGCTTATACCCCTGTCACACGGGCACCCGTTAACTCCGTGCAACTCCCTCGTCGTTACGTCAACGGAGATGCGGTCCGTGTCACACGGTCTCCCTTACGTCAAGGAAGTTAAACGGAACGTTTCGCAAAGGGACATCGGCGATCTCCATTAGCGGCGGAATGGAGTACTCTCGTCCCCAGTAATCTGTAGTTACGCAAAAAACCGCAAGCACAAAACAGCCGCAGTCAACACAATAATGAATTTCATTAGTATTGAAAGTTATTTCACTGCATAATCCAGTCATAACCTGCGTTTAATGGGGAAAAAAAAAACGCGTATAAGTGCACATACTCTCCGCACCATGCCTCGCGAAAAGTCGTCGTGCCGCCATTTTGAATAAGTGTCCCCGAGTCCGTGTGCACCGTTGTGTTTACGTCTGTGCATCTCGTTTCCTTCTTATTGCGGTGCTCTTCATTCTACTTCAGCACTAGCAATAGTCATAGCAGTCGAGTGACGCGGGTTTTCTTCCTTCTCCGTCGACGCCGGCACTCGTACTGGCAGTACACGCGGACTGTCGTGGGAGCCATCCGCAGCAAAGGCTTCGTGGACTGGACGTGAGACCTGTATCCAGCTGATATTGGAAAGGACAACGTGATTTGGGTGGTAGCGCAACTTCAAAGAGCTCGGCGACAACTTGCATCGTGTTTGACAATCGGTACGCGTAGAAAAGACGCGTACCAAAACAAACGTACAGTGTTGCCAGCACTCCTGTCAAAATTACTGCCAACATGCTTGCAGGTACACGTTTATGTGATAAAGACAAAAAAAAGTTTTGTGTCGATGTGATCAAATTATACTTTTTATAATCACACATACCATTGAGAATGTTTTCAGCGTGATTAGACGCGAAATATTGCACGCAGACGTAGGTGCAGCAGCGCCTAATGGACCCCTTGCGGCTTCTGTCCGAAGCTCGTAAAATTGCCGTGTGACATGGGCACAACTCCATCACCGTCTAACTCCCTCATGGGGTTTTACATTGATGGAGTTTAACGAAGTTCGGTGGTGGCCGTGTGACAGGGGTATTACACGCAAAGACTGCGGATTCGACGAACGCGTCCTGCAATGGTCGTGCATTTTTAAGCTGCTCTCCCCCGTGGGGGGAAAAGGCGCGCCCTATTGTTCCTAAGCTCGCCTGTCTGGTAAGTCGCGGGCGGCATTCTTTGCACGTGGCGGGGACCATGAGGGGTGAAGAATTCGGAGAAGACACGTCGCAAACTTTCACTGCACAGGTGCAAGGAGGCCCGTCTACTGTTGCGATCAAGAAAATAACGCGGGAAAAGATCAATCTGTATTTTATAGGGTGCTAATATTGCGCCATGAATACTTGAAATTTATTTCACAAATAAGCTTCGCAGAATTTATTGGGAGTTACACCCGTGTAAATTTCTGAAAGTCACTTTAGCTCTTGTGTATCCCTCCGCGCCGCACTTTCTTCTTCAGGAATCAGAATTGCTCACCGGCGTCACGAATGCGGTCCGTGTTCGTCACTTGCGATATCTCTTGCTCTGATTTCGTGGACAGCGAGTACCGCGATTTACACAGGCTATCAGCGAAAGTGTGAAGAAGCTACTTCGCTCATGTGCTGCAATTGTGGCCGTACATGGAAGTTTGTTTCGGCGGAACGGTTGTTCATCAGACCCAGAATCGCAACTTTCCTGCGGCAAAATGGACACCTCAGCCTACATGCAAGACACCATCGCAGCGTCCTTTCTGCAAAGCTGCAGACACACCGTCACCTTGATGCGCGATCAACATTTTCGGTATTTGCTGGATCTCCAAACCACGTGCCTCTGTTGATTATCTTTGAAGGTAAGTTTATCATTTTCACTGCCTTCGTACGTTCTATTCGAAAGTTATGAAAACTGAAAAAAAGTATTGTGCGTTGGATGTTTTATCAGTATGCTACTACGTAACTATTGTGGTTTACATTATTAAACCGTCCTCTTCTACCTATTTTATTTTTTATGACAAGATTTGTCTTTTTTTTTTGTATTTCTTACAGGCAGGCTTCGCCCTGGTTATTCTGAAACAGGCGCAACGCCAACTAAATGATGGCATTCGTCTCTATTGGAGTTTTCATAAAAATAAATATAGATGTTAACAGATCTGTGTTTTCCATTTTGGCTTGAACACTTTACAGAACACCGAAGGTCAGCTGCAGCTTACACAATGAAGAAATCACAACATCGGCATCACTGTACATGTGCGTGTATGGTGTCGTTCATGTGAATAGTGGGCCCGTGCACTAATTTGCGACTTCTCTCCCAGTTTTTACCTTGTTCGTAGGATTGAACCATTGAAACATCAGCGCACGCCAGGAAAAACTCTCGCTAGGGCAAAGCGTTGAAGGCGGCATGGAGAATTTCTTTCATGTTCGGCACAGTTAATTCGAATGATCAGCCTCATGGCTAGCAAATGCTTAAAAAATACACTGATAGCATTTAATGTATATAATTGGGTACCACTTCTAAAACACAACATTTAAGTGGCTAGTTTTCAAGAGATGTCGCAAATAGCCTACGTTCCTAAACGCGGAGGAACTCAGCCACCATTTTTGACAATTGCGTAACGCGCTTGCGTACCAGATGCTTTTTACTGAACACAATAAGGGTTGAATATACACTCTCCTAAACTGTTTCAATTGAAACTGCGTACACACAGTCAATAGCTGGTCAATAGCTCCTTTTGACTCGCACAAAAGACGCTAAATTGACACGCAAAATATGATTTTCAATAGAAACACGGTGGCCAATATCCTTGTGTAACTCAATAGAAAAAGTCAATTGGCGCTCAATTTAAACACAATACATCCTATAGAGAAAAGTCAATTTAGCCTTAATTAAACCTCTATAAGCACGATAGCTTCTTTTGACTCGCACAAAAGACGCTAAATTGACACGCAAAATATGATTTTCAATAGAAACACGGTGGCCAATATCCTTGTGTAACTCAATAGAAAAAGTCAATTGGCGCTCAATTTAAACACAATGCATCCTATAGAGAAAAGTCAATTTAGGCTTAATTAAACCTCTTTAAGCATTTTTGTAAGGGAAGGCATAGACTTAAGGCGCAATGACGACAGGGACCGTGAACGGGAAGTGCTTTCCATGCGGAAAGTCGCGATTTCATAAGCGGTTGTCTGCCGACAGCACAAGAAACGCGACAGAAAGCTTGCTTTTTTCTTTTAAGGCGCTGGCGTTAAGATGGGCAAGATTGCAAAAAGAAAAAAAAAAAAATATCAACGAGTTTAACTGTCTATGGCCAGCTGCGTGAAAACCTACGCTATTCACTCGCAAAATACCAGCAACTGAAAATTAGGTTTACAATGGCTAATTTAGGTCACCATTGGCTACTGTTGGTTAACTATTGGCTATCAAGGCAACGGAATGTAATTAGAGGTAATTAAGGGTATTGCTAACGTGTTCCTCTCGCATTCATCCACTGTTTTGTTTATCCACTGTTCATTTCATTTATTTATTTCATTTGTGCATACTGTAGCCGAAAATTTGGTTATAGCAGGAGTAGCGAAAGAAATAAATGTTTTTTACACATACAATAAAACAGTAGCAGTAAGAAGTTCATTTAAAGGGCATTCCAGAACATTCCCGGGTAAATCATTCCAACACTTGAATCGTATGAGGAAAAAAAAACTGCACAAAAGCAAGTCTGGACGAGAGTATACGGTAGAATATTTAGAGCATGATGTTGTCGAGTATTTGGCGGAGCTGAAAATGAAACGCAGTGCTGTAAAAAGCAACGTGGTGAATTTAGAAAATTGTGCAGGTATTTCAGGCGATATAAATGGCGACGTTTCTGAAGTGGGATCAGAGTAAGGTTTGAGAGGTTAGAAGAGGTTGAGAAATGTCTACCGTAACTGACGACAGATAAACCTAACAGCATCTTTTTGAACTGATTCTAGCAAATTGATGTCCTTTTTATGACGGTGGTTTCATGTGATAGGAGACGCGTACCCCAATATCGGGCGTATTAGGGCTGTATAAGTTCACAGTTTTGTGTGTTTTGGCGAGGAACGTAGCGTGCGCTACAGATCCTAGGCGTTCCTTTATTTGAGAGTTAAGCTAAGAAAAATCGATATACACTACAGCGACGCTAGTGGCCATGGTGATGGCGATTGCGCAGTCGTTTTACGGCTACGGGATTGCGTAACGCCGTTGATGGCGTTGTCGTCTGGAGGAGGTGTCACAGGCACTCGAAAGACAACCTCTAGATGGGACGGCTACCCAGGGGACCGACACGACTTCTTTTCGCATTTCACTCCCGAACTCTGCAGTGATGCCGAGGCTGCCTCAACGACTGCTTCGGCGTGCACATCCGTTCCACTCGTAAAGTTACGTCACGTAACTGTCTCAAGTGTGAGACCGCGCTTACGAACACTCAGCTGGATCTCGTCGAAAAGGACTTACGCAATCGCCTAAACTGCCCGCTGTACTTTAGTTAATACATCTGTCCCACTTTACAACTGTCTCCGCACGCAGAATGGTTAAACACTCGGCGTGCTCAGGACGCGCCTTCTTAAAACCATGCTGCTTCGTCACGCGCAGCTTCGCAACTGCTGCGACAGTACGTACCACCGGTGACAATACGATGCACGGCATTCAGGCACAAAAAGTGAAGAAAAGTTAATGATGACAAAGTATGTGGTTTAATGGCGACAGGGGTAGAGATGGCGAAAACGTGCCGGGGTACGGTAAGTGTACTATGTGACTGTACGAAGAGGCCTGAAAACGCACAGTCGCTAAAAACAATCCGAGCTGGAAAATTTGAATGTCAGGCTTCGCGAATTGTTGCAAGATACTGCTACCAGCGTCCACTGGTCAAGTATTACGCCTTTGCATAAACCGAAATACCGGACACTATATAGTTTTCGACTACTGCAGACCGTTACTTTAAATGTCTTGAAACCACCATCTGAACACGGCGCACAGAGTTACGTACGCATGCGCGAAACGAAGAGACAATAAAGTTATAGTTTTGACCGTAATGTTTAGCGTTGGGCCCAAGGGCGTAGCCAGAAATTTTTTTCGGGGAAGGGGGGGAGGGGGGGGGGGTCAACCATGCTTTATGTATGTTCGTGCGTGCGTTTGCAGAGATAAACCATAAAAACGCTGAACTACCACCGCTGTAACCAAGTATAGTAATAATAAGATCTGGGGTTTAACGTTCCGAAACCACGATATGATTATGAGAGACGCCGTAGTGAAGGGCTCCGGAAATTTTGACCACCTGGCGTTCTTTAACGTGCATCTGAACCTAAGTACACGGGCCTCAAACATTTTCGCCTCTATCGAAAATGCAGCCGCCGCGGGCGGGATTCGATCCAGCGACCTTCGGGTCATAGTCGAGTGCCATAATCACTAGACCATCATGGCGGGGCGTAAGTATGTAGTAGTAGTAGTAGTAGTAGTAGTAGTAGTAGTAGTAGTAGTAAACAACTTTATTCTTTTTAAACAACTTTATTCCGCAGTAACCAAGTGTATTATGCTTAATAACTGATGTAAATTTCCGTCAGCGGCGTAATCGTTGACATGTTTTTTTAAAAAGCGTCACACGATGTGGATACCATCGTACAGTAATCCGGCATTCCACAAAGGACTTTTGCGCATACCGGACTACTGGACACGTGAAGACTATAGTAACGGCACGCTAAAACGCTTCTACAAGCGTTGGCACCGAAGCCAGAACAACTAATTTGAACTCGCAGCTGTTCACACGAATAGAGAGCTCCCACGCTGGCAAACGGGGCGATACAGAGTATATATGTGGCCAAGATTCAATGGCGCCGGTCCGGATTTAGCCGGTTTCAACCGAAACTAATCGCCGCTACAAATAACTCTGCCCGCACCCGGTCGTCCCTACAAGAAAACGTGAGATATATACGCAAAGAAGAAGGAATTCAGTGCAAAGAAAAAAAAAAAACGCTCAGAAAAGAAAAAAAAATGCCCCGGGCCCCACGCCAAACGCGATTCCGGTGGCTGGTGAAGGCAGCGCATGGAACGTTCCAAGAAATGTGAGCCGGCCTTGAAGAAGCAGCGACGAGAAAACGAACCGAGCGGCGCGAAATTTGTACGCGTCCACGGCCGTCTATTCGCGTCCATCCATCTCGTTTGGATGTCAACGCCTGTTCTGACACCATGCGTTGATCAGGGGACGCTACGTAACTTAAGAGTCCTGGCCTCCGCAATTAGCAACGGCACGCTGCCGCACCTAATTACGGAGGTCACGCTTCAGTGTACGGTGCCTATTTAGGCGAAAGCTTTCGATGCCTCATCAAACTATCTATAATGGTCTATAATGGTCTATCTAAACGATCTATAATGGCCGCTGCTACATGGTCCGGACTAATCCGGATTAAGCTTGGCGCTGACGTCAGTCTAACTGCGATCTGGGAGCCAGATCTCGATGCGCTGATCGCGATCGCCTTGATCCCGATGGGGCCTGATCACGATTAATAAAAGAGACCGTGTAGCAGCACCTGATCCTCATCGAGCATAATCCGTATCAGCCCTAATCGCGTTCGATAGTGACCGCGTGACACCGGTATAACTTTAAAATCGGAATACGCGCGCACGTATATAAAGGTTATCGCGATTAAAAGCCCAGACACACGCGGGCACCGTGGCGGCTCGTTTTTCGTGCTACAGTTAAACGCTGCTTGATGCGAGGTCAAATTTATTCGTGCCTGGTCAGCGAGCGTGCTGCCACCGGAACACATTATGCAGCAGAGATACCGGCACATCGCCCAAATTGGACTGCGCTATCTGATCCCCGCACGACCAAACGAACCAGGCCGCCACGGCGACGCCGCTGTGAGCGACCGGTTAAACGTCGCAGTTAAGAGCACTGCGCAGGGCAGCAACTGTGTATGCAGGCACGACGACGACAAGAATAGACGGCAGTGTAGGGGTACGCAGACAGATACAGGAAGCCTGGGCTACAAAATAATAACTACAGAGTAAACGTGCACGCCGATATTAGGGGGAACCGCGAAAAACCAGCCGCTGGGAGTGGGACGGGAAAAGAAAGAAAGAAAGAAAGAAAGAAAGAAAGAAAGAAAGAAAGAAAGAAAGAAAGAAAGAAAGAAAGAAAGAAAGAAAGAAAGAAAGAAAGAAAGAAAGAAAGAAAGAAACCAGCGCACGCAGAGGTGGCCGCCCACGACGGCACCAGACATAGCAAGCGCGGCTCCGCCTCATTTGCAAGCAAAAAAAGCGCATTGACAGGCTATTACGGACACAAGCCGAACGATCGCTCGCAATAAAGAAGCAACGCGGTCGGCATCCGCGTCAGTCGGAATAGATTTGCTGGTAGACGGTCTGGTATAATAATGTGACGCCTAATGGAGAAGACATCGGCGCGTGCGATGAGAAACGCTGTAGTCGAAGCTGGCGATTAGTTTTCACCATCTATGCATACAAAGCACTTGGCCTCAAGGAAACATCTTAGAGCGAGAGAGAAAGGGAAAAAGTCAGAGAGGATGACCACAACAAGTACG
This sequence comes from Rhipicephalus sanguineus, assembly GCF_013339695.2. Classification (NCBI taxonomy): domain Eukaryota; kingdom Metazoa; phylum Arthropoda; class Arachnida; order Ixodida; family Ixodidae; genus Rhipicephalus; species Rhipicephalus sanguineus. Next base: position 23,648,351 of record NC_051184.2, read on the forward strand.
GTTCGCTACCCTTACACTTGACGGAACTGACGGATGACGCAACCAGCGATTTTACGCGAAAGCGTAAAATTATATGCGGTCCTATACAACTTGCTTTTTATGCAAGCGGAAAGTCGACCTAAAGAAATAAAACAGCTAAGTTGTGCTATCAGGACCAGAACTTCAATTAATTCTGTTTGCACTGCCTATTTGTGAGAAAAGACCGAGACACCACATGAGAAAGAAAGGAAAGACACCTGATCATAAGGTGTGTCTGCGCATGCGTGTACGTCTGTCTCTAGGGAGGGACTGCGGAAAGGCGGTAGCCAGACTGACTGGATACGCCTGGTATGCCGGTTTCTTTCGATTCCTCCCTGCCGCTAATGCGGCAATTAGGACAACAGCCCTCCCTCCACTTTGCGCGTAACAAGCCATCCATGCTAGGTGCTCCAGGACAACGACCTCTTCTTTCCGAGGACCATCAGTCGAAACCGACGGGGACAGGGAGGGGCCCCGCAACGCCAAATGCACCCGCGGCTACCGTACAAGCGGCTCGCGTGCTTAGATACAAGCAAGCACACGCGCCCCCGACATCTTCAAGGAGCCGACGACCACACGACAGAGATGGCTACGACCACGAAACGGCAAGAACCGCTTATCGGGCGTCGGCCGCCTGCATCAGGAGACCTCTCGCAGTGCAGTTAGCGGCATGGCACGGGATGGATGACCTGGACGCCAGGGCTCGCATTCCAGAAGGCGAAGCCGGCAGCGAGCATCCTAACGCCGCCACTTCGCCACACGCAGTCCCATTGATAGCTTCCACGTGACGTCATGGACGCAGGTTCTCAACGCACTGGTACCCCAACATAGCGGCTTTGACGAAGTCAAGGCAGCATAATCGCGTAGCGGTTATCCTACTTAAACGTGATAATGACGCCGCTGGAACGTTTTTGGTCCCTGTGCACTGAATAACAAAAAATGTGCAAAATCTGCAAAATCTGCAACACTTTCAAACGTGCAGAAATTTATTTAGAGCCTCGAGAACATTGCACTGATGATGAGGATCAGGCGACGGTCCCAACAGAACTTTTTTTCCGATCATTGTTTCTCGACAAACTTGAACAAGCGGGCTGTCAGTGATTTTAAAGGTTCGCGAAAGGACAGCTGCATTGATAACAGATCAACGCTTCACGACGAATCGCCGCAGGTCAGCTGCATCACTCCGCAGGATGCATGCAACATGTCAGTGTACACGAGTGCATGAGCCTTCCGCCCTGTAACACACTCGCTTGCAACTGACCACTACAAGAGAGAGGCCGACATGCCCGGGGTTTTTTCAAACATTTATCGTCTCGGGCCCTGACGTGTCACGGTCAACTCGTATCTTGTCGGCGTAGGACTTGTCAACCGCTGCAGGGCCACTCAAGAAATACGAGAGGAAGACAGATACGCTATTGCCAGGTCTATTTCCGGCGCACGTCGGCCGCTCATACGCACACAAAGAAAACAACAACAAACGCGCACGTTCGACAACACGGACAGCAAGGGCGTAGACTAGCCAGATGCGGCATGCGGCGGATGCTGCATCACGATTTAATCCGCAGACTTACTACACTAAACACGTCTCTCACAGTGTTATCGAATCTGCATGCGATGAGCTATACTTTGGGTTCGCGTTGAACGGAAGGGAAAGGCAGGGATGTTAAAGGGGTCATGAACCACTTTTCCAAGTAATGATCTAATGACCTCAGTATCGGAGTTTACTGCCTCCCGAATCGATTGCCGCAAAAAGCGGAGTTACGGGGGTTTGGCGCACACTCTCAGCGCTTTATCTCTTTTCTCGTGCCGACGAGCGCACTGGAAGCTAGACAGGGAGGGATGGCACGGGGGTAAGAAGTTACGTGAGCGCGCGTCATGAAACGCGATCGCTCTCCCGCTGTGATTCGCGTGCGCGAGTGCGGCTACCATGTACTGAGGAGTGCGGCGCCGGCAAGTGGCGGCACCCCGTGGCAAGAAGCGCATCTGATCCGAACGCCGCTCTCGATTTACGTCGGCTATCGGCCAATAAACATGCTATGTCTCTTGCGACGTAAACTGGCAGATACGTGACGTCAACGTGCAGACGCCCCGCCCACCGACGAGAGTGAGAACCGGCCTCTGTTTGAAAAGAGGGTGCCTGGGGAAACGGCAACTTCGCGCCCCGCTTGTGGCCTTTACGCGGCGCGCACGACTGTAATATTTTGCAGAGCAGTTCATAGCCGTGTCAGCTTTCCACAGGATGTGCTTTTTCAACAAGCCCAAGTGGTGTTTCATGACCCCTTTAACCAGACGCCCGCGCGGTTTGCTACCCTGCACTATGAAAAAAACACAGGGGTGAAAAGAGTTAAGATGGGAGGGATGATTGAGGGAGCACTATAGTATATAGTCTCTCGCCCGCCTGAAGGTTCGCATCAAGGCTACAAGCGCTCGGAGAGATCTGCCTACCTCAAGTACACTAGCAACCAAAACGCGAGCTTTTCGAATTTGTTAAAACATACGCAGTCATGTATCTCGTAAGCTCGTCTTGCCATGCAGAATATCGCATACAAGCTAACGCGTGCACGTTACAGAAACAGTGCAACATAAAATGCCAAGGAGAAAGCGGGATAAGCCACCAGATTCGTATAATGATTGACCGATCGCCCTCAGCGGTTCGCTGAATTGTGAGGGGTGCGCGCAGTGCAAGACTTCCGGTCATCCGATCAGCTCGAGCATTTCATCATGAACCTAAATCGGGGTAAAATAGGCGTATAAACGTAATAATGTTTTGTAGTTCCGTCCGGTTCATTCGCATTGCACAGTCACAGCAATGTTACCTGCGTGGTCGCGAAATGAATTTGGCGAGTCGCGGCGGCAGGTATCAAGAAAACAATAAAGAAAAAAAATTACACTATCTCCCACTAAAGGCAACCATGTGGGGATGCGAAGCAGCGCACGGGTCGACTTAAAGTGCCGTTCATCACGGGCACCTTCCCCGATGTTAAGGCGTCCTTGCAAGTCGAGCACACCATGAATTCACTGTAGTTACTGTTGCTGTTACTCGTCCCGAACTCTTGTTGGAGCACGCCACGCGGGTTCATCGCGCGTCTGCAGAATCTCGTTCCCAGACGCCATCACGTGATTGCTGAGAGACTGCAAGGAGGAGAGGCCACAGCGTCTATACCCAGCCACTTACACAGGCCCGAACGCGCTAGCGCGTGCCAGCACACATGGTTTTGTCTGCATTACGCCAAGCTACGACAGCATACGGCAGCCCGGGCCCCTAAAGTGCTCTGCATGTATCATCATCAAGGCGTTCGAAGAACAAGACGACGAAGACTTCTCCTTGGCGCGAGCGCGCGCTCAGATGGCTATGCTAGATGGTAGAAAGCGGACGGTCGCCAATGGAACTACGGACACAGCCCAGCGCGAAAGCTGCTTCGCATCTAAAAAATAGAAAGCAAGCGCTAAACGCCAGGACTAGACGGGCGCCGGAATGCGACACCCCTTGGCGGACACCTCGGACAGACTTGCAAGAACCTTTCCTCAACCTTACAGGCTTCCGCTGAGCTTCCAGACAAACGTTAAGTATCGTAAACAAAGATATCGCACACGCAGCGTCACAAGTGCGACTGGGTGCACACATTCACACACACGGGAAGCCCGCGAGAGGGCAACTGAGATTCCCGCGTGGGCGTGGCGACTTCTGAAGAGAGAGGTGCGGTGTCGCTTTTCCATACTCAAAGCTGAGCCCGCAAACTTGTGCCCCTCCCCTCTACCCTCCCTTGCCGTGTTCCGGTGCATGTGGGCATGCGTATCGACTTCTCCCCTCTCCAGTGCCGCCAGCCTCATCGCCAGCCAGATGTCAAGGTCAGCGGACACTGTTTGATAAGGGGGTCAAGGAACTAGACTTGAAAGCGGTCCAACAGAGAGAGAGAGAGAGAGGTGACTGGGTGCATTCGAGCAAAGTTTTCAAGTTTTCCGCTTCACTCAATGAGTCGTTGGTACAATTTACCTCAAACATACGCCGTAAACCAAGCAATAACCGTGGCACCGAGGTAGCAGTCCCGTGCTTTGATCCCGAATGTCATTTAGGAACTTCGATAAGTTGTGGCCTGTTCTCTATACTTGCAGGACTAATTATGTCTAGACTAATGCATCTAGATTGATGCACTTAGCGCCATTTTTGACAACGTCCTGCTTTTCATCGCAGCCTCTCGCGGGGCTAGGATGGATGGAAAACTTGATTCAAGTCCTGCAGAGAGCGTTTCATCGCTCAGTTACAGTCTACGACGCCTACATTCTAAACAATGTACACTATTTCTCAAAGTTTTCTGAGGCCGCACTGCCTCGCATGACAAACTCAACACTTCGAATAGGCCCAGAGTTCCGATTCGATATTATCCTAATACCTGAAAACCTCTATGACCGTTCGCCGCTCCGAAGAAAATTTCGCTCGGCGGAGCCATATAAAATAATGTTCTAACTGGATGTCCTACAAGTGCGAACTGTTTCGGCGTTTATCTTTATTGCCTCCCGTTTAAAAGCGTAGAAGAGCCAACAGACGGTTGCTAACGTTAAATTTTTTTATACAGCCCGAAGCAGCTGTCAAAGGAAGGACTCTCATTGACATCTGGAATTGCGGTCGCGTTTGTCAGCTGAAGTCCCGCCGGCGGCAGGCGGCAAACAAGGAACGTACACGCGTTTCGATAACACTTCGAGGGTCCGTTCAGGATAAGGACGACAGCCTTATACGAGCAGCCACTCGTTCGAGAACACACAGGAACAGTTGGAAGCGAGGAAGGCGTGACGGCGGCGTTTCAAGTGCACTTTCTCTACAACTGATACGGGAGAATACTCTCGCAGAGGAAGTGAATCAACACGGGAGCGAGCAGCCGGCAGAACGCGTACGAACGAGGGCGGGGTACCTCCTCGAGAGACCGTCAACCCTGCGGAAAAGAAGGGTGGCGTCACGGCAAACACTAGCATATCCCGTCTGGCAAGTAGAAGCAGATGCCAGCGCCACACACACACACACACACACACACACACTCCACCACGGCCGCGACGCTGCTGCTGCTGCTGCTGCTGCTGCTGAAACGTCGTTCCTGTCGTCCTATCAGCCGTGGCTGGCGCCGCGCGGCGTGTTTACACTGCTTCGAATCGCGAGTAGAAAGTACACCGCAGTCATTCGAGTGAGGAGAGAGGGCGGACTGGCCGTGCGACGCGACGGCGAGACGAAACCGAAACGAGACTACACGAAACAGCAGTAAAATGAAGTTGCAAACACAGATGTATGGTGGTATGTATACAGCGTGTAATGTGTAGCGTTATACAAGGGCCGGACCGGAACTCGGGCTCCTTGCGCTCGCTTTGAAAGCAAGCCGTGACTCGTGTCGCGCGGTCACTGATCCCGCGCGGCGTTTCTATTGGCGCGGCGAGGCTTTCGAACATACACCAGATTCGACATGCCGGTCCCGGACTGTCAGGAAGACGGTGCATACGCAACGCTCGTTGGCTGAACGCACTGACTCGGCGCAGACCGGGGATCGAACAGGTCCAGTGTAGCATGTTGATCGCAAGACTGAAGGTGCATTCTGCTTAGGTCGAGTGATCTCGTCTTCCTATGGGGCGCGGGTTTATAAGTAAGCCCTCTAGACGCTTGTTTAACATGTGTTTGAAGCGCACATTCGAACGCTTTTGCGCTCTATAAGTTATACAACACTTACAAAAATGTGTTTAGACAGTCTATAGACTGTCGAAACCAATTTTTAGACAGTCTATTGGCTGTCTAAATACATTTTTGTAAGGAAACATGCATCACATGTGTCATCTGTAGCATATATAGACAGAAGGTATATAAACGGGGCTGAGGGTGAGCAGCAGAGTATACGTTCCAAAACGTACACGACGCCCCAGAGATTACAGCGAGTCGTATTTAAATAGCCAACGCGTTAAAACCGTGGTTGAGATTTTCGATTACAAACGGTCGTACTCACCGCTGTTGTACTGCGGCTGTTCATAGTTTTGCTGGGCACATGTTCGCCTTAGAAAGTTCGTTCTTTGACAACAGCACTTTGGTGTACCGTATTCATCCCCGTCACAACAACGTCACAGTACAATACAAAACAAGCACCACGTGAGCCTTCATCATCCTGTATAAAAGGATCATCCCGGACTTCTCTATCGTCGCCCGTTAAAATGTCTAGCGGAAGTTTCCCCGAAGCCCTGTACGGCGAAAGAAAAAGTATAGAAAGTGAAAAACAGATTCACTAGCGTCCCTTAGCAACTAATCCTTGCAACGTTATAGACTCGGCGGATAAGCCGCCGAGTTTGTTCTAAACGAGCCACTGCTCCTCATCCTACAAGGCCAATCCAAGTCAAGATAAGTCGGGCGCCCTAAACTGGGTTACAGGAACGTCTCCTCCAACCACACAACGATGTTCCGTTCAGGCAAGGCAAGGTCTAATGCGCAGGAAGACAAGGTCTGTAACTCTCCAACACACACGCACGCACGCACGCAGTCAAGCCAAGCATCTTCCTTCCGGGACTCTTGACGAACAGGCTTAGCGAGGCGATCAGCTCACGGCTAATAGCGACGAAGCTTCTCAACAGCCGAGAGCTTCACTAATTGTAGCAGGACGTGAAGTCTCACTCGACCGCGCACCCAGACTGGCAAGGTTAGCTATATACTTCTTTTTTTCGAATGTCTCAGACAATTCGCTTAAGGCACTCTCTGTCGAAACCCGTAAGAGGAAACACCCGGAGACGCGTAATCGGATGTATAGCCAACGAAGCACAGCAGTAGCGTGATCACGTGGTGATAAACACCGGAAGAATCTTGCACCGCGACGCCTATTGTAGCGTCCGATGACTGAGTAACCTTGAAAGTTTGCAGGCCCAGCTTGGACCTCGTCGACAGGAGCCGATAATTTTTCGTTGCATTGATGACATCGTTGATAGCTTTCTCCAAAGGATTTTGCTTTACACCGCTTTCCTGTATTACTGGCACAAATTAGGTCATCGCATGATACTGATGGGAAACATGGTGCGCCTGTCGATCTTCCGCGCAAATTTAATTTTACTGAATGCTTTCAGATACTGGTCAGATGCGTCGATTCGGCGGGGCGGGGGGGGGGGGGGGGGTGCATTTTGTTCTAGGTACCCAGTATACTGCTGGAATAAACCCGGCGTATGCAAACTTTTAAATTGCAAGTGTTCATCGCAGCAATGGCAGTTTTATTTTGTGTACTTCCCGCAACGCACATTTAGTCTGGCTTAACGCACCCTACACTCCGCCACATTATTCTTCGGGTATGTTTACGTTCGCAGAGCTCTTGGCGTTTCGTCCGGCACTTCACGCCGCTTGAAAGGACCCCCCCCCCCCCGCTCAATTTTAACGAGATCTCATTACAAGTGAAGCGACGCCCGATCTGCTACATGAAGAGCATCTTTATGGCATTATCCTCGCAAAGCCCCTCCAATTCACAGGGTCTCGCTCCTATTTTTTTTTTTTTTTTTCTGTATCTCGTTGAAACCGGGCAAGCAAAGATGATTAAACTAAAGACGATCACTGAAGCTTTCGTTGCCGAATTAGGAACATAACGAAGCTCACATTAAAGGCGAGCCGCTGCGCAAAGGATCGAAGGGAAACAGATCAAAGGAGAAACTCGAAAACTATAAAGCTGATGAAGGAAAGATAGGGGAGGATCATGCGGAAAGCTAGAACAACAAGCAAAAGTGTCGTTGATAAATTAAAGATTCACGCCCTGTCTAAGATCGGGCTTTCTTAGAAACATTCGCACGAGTACTTTAAGGCGTGTCGCTGCAGACGGTAAAAGACAAAAGTGGAAAAGGGTAATACCGAAACTATGCAGCGGGGCAAGGAGAGATGGCGCAAGTTCACGTGAGAGCGAGACGCGAAGAGGCGGATGGCGTACATAGCTGATGAAAACAAAGTGTTTCGCCTGCACCAAAGTATAATCAGACGATGCTCTCTTAATGAACCTCGTATAGAGGCGCGCGTGAATGGAAACACGTTAAACCTGCGCCTAATGGGTCTGCGGGTACGCGAGTACCGCATTTTCTCGGTTCAGAATGCGCATTTGGGTTGCATGGTGCGCGCGATTCCCAATCGATTGTTCCAGAGAAAAAAAAAAAACTGAGAACCGTCGAAATGTGGAGAAGCAGGCAACGAAACCTTATAAGGTAAAACAGCTTGCTCACCAAAACGAGCAACGCAGGTGCAGCCTTTTATTTTGAGAATTATGTGTGTATACACGAAAACAGGGAATGGGCCCAACCTTGGCGATAATTTTATTTTCTTTACCATAGTACCATGAGTATTTCTGGCCTAATTCAATTCCTGCTCGCATTCTACCAGCATTGGCTCGTCTTGGCTGAACATGACTACGAGTGCTAATAACCATATTTAGCCAACGTCTCCTGCTAGTGGTGCATATGCTGTTGGCTAAAGATGGCTAAATGAGAGTTATTGCTGTCTAGCGGTGACTAACACTGGCTAAATAGTAGCTATACTGCCGGCTAATGTTGACCTGTTGTTATACCTGTTGTTATAACAATAACAACACATCCGTTCAATTTTAATCCAGTTACTGCGTTGTCAACCATGTTTATTTTCGCGCGACTCCTGCTACAAAATAAAATAGTTATGATGTCTACGGCAGATATTCCACGAAGTCCGCATCAACAGTCGTTCTTTTTTCTTTCTTTTTTCTTTTTTTGTACATGTGATTGCGGGCAGAGAGAATGAAAGAGAGAGGGATGCGACTAAACACAGTACGCTCCCTGTTTCCATGGCGTTCTTCAAACAAAGGAAGAGGAGCACAATAAAACGCGCACCGCGCCTGCGCAGATGAGCACAAAAGGTTTCCTGCGAAAGCACGAGTCAACAACAACGTTTCTCGATGCGCGCGTATATACGACGAAGTCTAGTTAGCGCCAATAATCTCTCAGACGAACGAGTCTCGCTGCTGAAATAAGCAGACACAGGCCGCGGAACAAAACAACGGGCACATTCGCGCTACACTTACGTAACGCCAGGCTACGTTCTTTCCCGGCCGTGCGTTCGTTACAAGGCTTTAGCGATATTGAATTTCCGAGACTTCTCTCTCTCTCTCTCTCTCTCTCTCTCTCTCTCTCTCTCTCTCTCTCTCTCTCTCTCACACACACACACACACACACACACACACACACACACACACACACACACACACACACACACACACACACACACGCGCGCAAGCTCACTCACTTACTCAAGGTCCTACGCCATCGCTCACGTTGCCCGCCCTTCAAAGGGATTCTTTTCTCACACGAAGCGTCAGCAAGTCGCGATGCGCTGCTTACTTCACAGCATACCTGCGATACACGCGTGTCAGCCGGCCACTGCGCGTTACCTGCCATCCTCGCTTCCTCCGCAAAAGCATCGGGAGACTTATAACAAAACGAGATCAAAGGGAGCGTCTTTCCCGCTGAAGGAAGCATAGAGAAGGAAAGACTTTATGAAGTGCGAACCGTAATAGGCGGCGGCATTTGCCATGCGCCGCTGCGCAGTACGCGCCCGCATAGGAAGCGCTCAATACACAGAAAGTGGCGTACAACAGCGCGGCTTGCCCTTGAAAGGGCATCGTATCGCCGAACGCAGCATTCCTGGAGGGTTCTTTGCACATTGTTTTTTTTTTTTTTCGTTCGCGAATGTTCTCCGCTGCCTGAGGCAATGAAGAAGAAACACTTCGAGGAATCTTTGGCTGTGATCTCGATTCCGAACAACGGCGCTTATACACTACGGGAGTATTCGCCACGAAACAGGCGGTTTTATAGTTGCTGTGTGTTCTCGCTTTATCGATTAACTTATTTATTTGCATGCAGGCACTGGATAGTGTTTTTGTGTGTATGATCGGACGACACTGACATAACTTCATGGTCATTTCATAGGCTTTCCCTTATCATTCTTTCCGCCCCATTTCCACTTCCCAAATGGAGGGTAGTCAACCGCAGATCTCTCCTCTCTCTTGTATTCAAACAGTTATTCTCGAAATTGTCAAACACATAAGCTCACGAACGATCATTTGTTATGATGCTCTTCTGAAGAACATCCCAAACGCAAATCCGTGATTCGACAGTGCGGCTCTTTACTTCGTTTTTTTTTATTTTATTGAAATAAAAAAAATAAATGAAGGAGTTGTCGCCAAGAATTGGTTGTTGGGATCCTAACTGCAAACCCACACAACGAAAATTACAGGCTTTGAGCACAAAATTCGCCGTTTCATCTCGTTTTAGCAGAGTGTGTACACGCACTTGACAAAACTTCACCCTTTTTGGCTTCAAGCGCCTTAGTTTGCAAAATCATAGTTCTTAAACAATCAGTCATGCTGTCAATGCAGCAATAAATTCGCACGAACTGTCTTGGTGCGACTCGAAAACTTTGATATGTTAGGAATTAACATAGCAAGTTAAAGCGTCTTAAAGAACTATGAGCTGCCACCAGCCCCCAAAATTAGACAGTTCCACGCACTGTCCATCACTCGAATGCGAGTTGAAAAACTGCAATGCAGCGGCGCGGCCTCCGCGATCGGCTCCGGCAGCGCGACGTTCTGTCATAGCCGATCGCGGAGGCCGCGGTCGGAGTTACGCCTAGTCATTTTCAAGGCGGTCTTCTAGGCCATATTCCAGCAGCACTCTCGCTGATTACGCTGAATATTTATGACCGAATTCAGCAACTGCATTTACTAGCGTACCACTACTGTCTAGAACTGACTAACACTTGCATGTGCTTGCTATAATGTCAGCTAAACGGTGGCTGATGATGAATACTTTAACAAGTAGCGCAATAAAAAAGGACACAAGAAGGACCTAGAAGAGCATATCTTTTTCGCGTCCTTGTTTATTGCACTACTTGCTAAAGTATGAATTCCTAAATTCACTCAAATTTCAGGTACTGTAGGCTGATGATGCCTGAATGGTGGCTAACGTCGGCTAACTATTGGCAACTGTCGGCTAGCGACGGTTAGTAGCTGTCCGCTGTCACAACAGTGTCGTCTTCACTCAGTCTCAGTCAAATAATGGAGTTGTCTACCATTGTTTCTTTTATAGAAAGCTCCTACAAGGCTGGTCACATGCGTGGCCTCCGATATCTTCTACTATTGGAGATCTGAAGACCTTGGCCTCCGAAATGCGGGATGACCATGCACCCACCAACGGCCGGACAGACAAGCAAGGTCAGTTCAGGTGCATGCTGCAATAGACACTTTTAGTTGGGCGTACGTAACGAGCCTACGTACGCAGCACGGCCACGGGAGAGAAGTGCGCATGCGCAGTACGTAACGTATCTATTCCAGGGATGCGCGCGTACGCCCGTAGCAAGACGCTGCGTACGTAACGCAACGCTTACTACGTTGCGTTCTCGCGAGATCTCGAACAAACCAGAAACGAGAGCCCATGGCGGCTGCAGTGGCGTTCGACGCAGACAGCAATAGTGAACCCGATGCAAGTCGTGTGTACTCCACATTGAAAGGCCATGTTTCCATGCCAGACAAGGTACAATCAAGCGGCACGTTCCGGCGTCCTGACCAGTGGGAAGACATAGCCTGGCGTCTCCCAGAAATCCTCAAGCAACCGTCTTCGACAGGTTGTGTGCGCGAACGCGCTATCTCTTTCTGTCAGGCCTCTCGGCGAATGACGCCGTAAAAAAAAAGAACGTGAGCTTGGCTCTTACTTTTATTCATGCCGCAACATAACGCACATTGAGCGTTGTGCGAGCTTTGATTCCTTGAAAGTACTGCTAGTAGATCAGAAAGTCAAGAATGCCTGCAATACGACCAGTTGCTGTAAGGTATACGCTAAGCCTCATTCACAGCCGCGCTAGATAGAACGCTGTGTTCGATCCAGTGCGGCCGTAGTCCATCAAACGCCATTCTTCCATAGTGTACCCAGCTTCAAAGCTGTGTGCACATAGTAATGTTCAACGTTTGCGGCAAAGGTCAACGCGCGCAACCAATGCAGCCAGGGACGACGCCAAAAATGCACACAGCGAACGCCGCGGCTTCACATGTATGCCAGTGGCCATTACCCAGGCCATCGGGAGGTCCTGCGTGCAGATCACAGAGGCCACGTTACTCCTGGGACCTAGCATTCTTCTGACGTCGGTGGCGCTGATAAGCATGCGAAAACACTCACATCTCGCGTACGACTAATCTATATGAGTGAAACGCATCAGGGTACGTTAAACTAAAACTGTTGTAGCACGCTTCGCTTGCAGCGTACGCAACGTATTGTGCGCAGCGTACGCAACTTCTGCGTACGCCCAACTAAAAGTGTCTAATAACAGCGGCGCGCACGAAGATTCTTTCTCGTCCGCGCAGCCAAGTCGCCCGGCGTGAAACGCTCGAAAGACCTGCTCGCACGTCGCGCTCGAAAGAGGAAGTATTTTTCACAATCTCCCACGGATGGGTCTGTTTCACACGGGAGAATTAAATCGTCCCCAAGCAGCAGGCGCGACGCCTTGTGCACATTTAGGAAGCGTTTATGCAGAAGTACTCGCAACGCGTGCCAACTGAAGAGGAAAGATGTACGCGCTTTTATAAAACCATGCAGCAAGGTTGAAAAAAAAGCTTAGCTGAGCTACGAGCACTACACGTAGTCGAGCCAAGTTTTCACTTCCCAACCAACAAAAAGGAAAAAAAAAGAAACAAAAAGAAAAAGGAAAGAAGCTTAGACGATAAGCGGGAACAACTTACGCATACCGTATTCTGATGTTTTTCTTTTTTTTTTCTCTCTCTCTCTATGCACTACAATGAACCATCATCAAAGCGATGGGTGATTAAAGCTGTTAGGCGAACAGTTCATATACAGACTATACATGTATACACCACTGAGTCTGTGAACTCTCTACGTGCTGTACAGCGTCTACAAAATAGTTCGCGACGCGCCGTTGTTACATCGATCGCCTCTCCACGTGTGAGAAATCGTCAAACAGGGAATGTCACTGGAGGCAACGTGTCGACAAGGAGTCGCGCTATTTCTCATCGTTTTAAGCCTCCATCTTCCCTGGAACATCGATCTCCCTTGTTTGGATCACCTCCCTGCGTCTCCTTTGATTTAGAAGATGTATCAGAAACTACGCTATCAGCTGCACTTTACTGCGAACGACGTTCCTACCGGCGCAAGTTCAAATACCGTAAACGCTTTTTTTTTTTTCGCATCTACCAAACGTTCAGAGCAACGCAACGCAGCCAGACCAAGCACACGGTCTACCAAATCATGAATAACTAGGGGTGTGCGAATATTCGAAAATTTCGAATAGCGAATCGAATAGCATTCTATTCGATTCGGTACTCGAATCGAATAGTACATATTCGAAATACCGAATATTTTCCGAATAGTTTTCGAATAATCAGCGCCGACGGGAGAACGCGAAAACAACTAAATTCTGGAACAGTCAACGATCATTTTTCTTCTTTAATCACAAAATTACCAATATGCATGCAACCCAAGATTTTAAGAGACTACCGACGCTATATTGATTACCGGATGAAGGTGTTTTTTCTGAAAACTCCACTCTTACTCAATTTTTACTATGCTGCATGCACCTGCATCGCATTACCCAGTTTGTGTCTTCGTCTTGTAATAACTGAAGGGGACTGCGGCTACATTCAGCTCCACGAATTACAACAGACGCAAGTGGTGTGTTTGCATAAATATTTCTTGCCGATACAGCTTTCAACAGTGATGTTCACACGCTTTCGGTGCCGAGCCCCATGTTGTTAATGACAGGTTTATCCGTTTTATTACAGCCTTAGCTGTATGCGTGGTGTTCGGTTAAAAACTGATTAGTTTTTGTGTCTCAATTTTATTTAAAAGCAGGTGACAAACCTTGATTACGGTATCACTGCTGTGTTTCAACCTACACTTACAAGATATTTCGAAGGCTTAGGTTGCTGCTGTGTACGAGCTTACCTGAGTTTTCATAACTTAAGTATATTGAGTCGTTTAAAAGTAACCGTAATTTTCTTTGGTGAAAGTTTGTGAATATTCGTTTAAGTGAAAATGTCGTGGAGTTGTCTTACTATTCGAAAACTATTCGAAGAGTATTCGATTAGTATTCGTATTCGATTCGGTGGTATCACTATTCGATTCGTATTCGATTCGGTTCCAAAATTCACTATTCGCACACCCCTATGAATAACTGATTATATACATATATTTCTCGCAAATGCGCACGCGAGAACGTGTATCTCGTGCTGTTATCAAAACTGTTCGAACATCGTATCCTTCCAACTCACTTTACACAGCGGCAACTCTCCATCTTATCACGTTCGGCTTCATATACATGCGAGTGGCCATAGTTTGTCTGAATTCCGTCATCGGGAGAAAACGACGCGCAAACGCGGATGTTCCCAGGACACACACTATAAGGCGTCAAATAAAAGACAGTGCATCGATACGCATTTCCCATCGTTTGCACGCATGAATATACGGTCAAAGTGAACCTCCCACTCGGACAATGCTGCACGGATTTAGCGAGACAACGCGCGCGACCGTGTGGGAACCGAGACGACGCAAATGGGCACCGCTGGCGCCGCTGGCATATATCTTCCAACTGTGTTTTCGTCCACCGAAGGACGTGCAGCCTCGGCGTTTTATTGTACTGTCGTTTTCGTCCGTGCTTTCTTTCTTTCGCTCGCGCACGACAGGGCACAGCAACAAGCCACGAGTTCCATTTATAAAAGCAGATGGAAGGTGGGAAGAGGAGGAGGAGAGGGTGGGGGGGGGGGGGGGGGGCACGCGCGATATTAGCGTAATAAATTCGCGTTAAACGTTGACCAACTCGGCACGCGCAGAGAGCGCACACACTGTACGAAGCCAAACGATGCGACGTTGACGCTACGTAACTCTACATAATGCCGTCGTTCCAGACCCATATTACCGTGACCCACTTTCTCTTCGTTCGAAGCAACGGCGCATGAATATCCAGAGCCGACGTAGTATGACGTCAGCATTTCGAAGCGCCAACTATTACGATTCCGTTTAGTTTAATGTCGAGCTGTTTTTTTTTGTTTTTTTTTTCGGCGTTGCTTAATAAAGGCTGTGGTACAGAGACAACACTAAGGTAAGCGAGTGGTACCATCCGTCATGGTCGTTCTGAACGAGGTAGTTACATAATGGGTTCGTCGTGACATAATTTACAATTACCGCAATGACCAGAGGCACAAAAGAGCTTCTCGTTATCCAAACTACCCCCATGAGAAATGGTGAGGTTGCAAAACGAGGTACAAGCCGTAATTAGGAACGCCGTCCCCGTACTAATTGCGCGCGATACGAAACGCGGGCACACACACACACACACACACACACACACACACACACACACACACACACACACACACACACACACACACACACACACACACACACACACACACACACAAGCCGGCAGATTAATGTACTCAAGCGAAGACAGACAGACAGACAGACAGACAGACAGAGACACACACACACACACAAAAGCCGGCAGATTAATGTACTCAAGCGAAGAAAAGTAAAAACCGGTCAACGCAAATTCACAAATTAATGTACAACTGCGAAAAGGGACCAGTAAAATAAAATAGCACAATGAAAACAAAAATAGAAAGAAACTATCCGAGAAACGTAGAGGTACCAAAAATGGTACGCCTACAGCAACGCATGGGGCGCCACCTATACACCGGGGTGGCTAACCGTATGCCCGGATCAATAGACCCTCAAGGAGACCCTTTTCATAAATACGCCACCTGACGGTGGGCTTTTCGTCAGTTTCGTTTCGCAAAGGAGCGTGGGATAGCCAGCGCCATCATGAGGGCATGGAAAGCGAGCCGTCAAATGCGTGAGTGCTGTGATGTTTGTGTTGGCGACTAGTTCTCCGTGTCATCCGCTGAAATCTCACCGTTTGTGTGCTTGAACGAGCTCTTAGTACTCTCCGTCGGTCTTTCTGAGGTGCTCCCGCTGCACAATGAGCAACATTTTGTACCCTTCAACGGGTTGGATGAGCAGTTTGGCTCGACTGCCGCGGTTGCGGGACCGTGACCACAGCCAACTCGCGTGCGCGCCCGGACCAGGGAAAAAAGGCTCGCCGAAGCTACAAACTTCTCACCGAAGGAAAGGACGTCACTGTCGCGGAACTATGCGACCGCAACCGGTGAAAATACTGTCTGCCGCAGGCCACACCACGCAACTATTTTCCGGACACCACGCGCTGAGTGTATTTGTATTCTGTGGCGTAGCCAGGGCGGAGGGGGGGGGGGGGGCACACTGGGCCCGTGCACACTGGGCCCGTGCACACTGGGGGGGGGGGGACCCCCCATATTCTGCCTAAGCCCCTGTTTGTCTGTACTAAAAAATGTTGACACGTGGCTTACGATATGCGAGTACTGTCGCTACTAAATCAATGGTACGCAACTTCATTTTTATTTTTCTGGCTGCCCTTACGAACCCTCGCAGTATTTCTGCACAAACAATCTATCGCAATTCACCGAATGCAGGCACTCGAGAGAAGTATATTCATTCGTAAAAGCAAGGCTACACATGGCGCTGTGAAATAAGCACGTTCGTTTCTGTAGCGCGTTTACAAAACGGCGCCTTTCCGCACGTCCGTTTGACATCACGTACGGAGAGAGAGCACGTGCGTTTGTTGTTCAAGTTTTATCGCGTACCTTATCGCTGTTCTCGTCGCGATATCCTCGATGGTGGCACATGGGAACGCAGCACGTCTGCACCATTGCAACACGCCGTCTCTACGAAAAACTTTGATGACAGTTCACGATTCGGCGGTGCTGAAATGTCACGCACTGGCACGTTGCCGAAGCCTGCGTCGTCTGCTGCGGTGCCCTCACAATGGCGGCAGACTGTAATTTGCGTGCGCGGCGCTAGGGGCGCCCTTTTTCGAAAAGGGTCTATACTTAAGATTCTAAGCTGCAGTACTGAAATAGAATAAGAAAGGTATCCTAATTTCCTTTCTTATTCTTCCTCTTCTTATTATTATTGTTTAGATGTACATACTAAGCCTAATTAAACCACACCTTGCACACTATACTTCTGAGATATCCAACTTTCCCGCGCAGCGCGCGAAGTTAAAGAAGATGATTGCGACGATGACGTGAACACGAACCCAGTTATTAAAAAAACAGAAACTACAAACGAATGGGTTAAGAGACAAAAATGAAAATAATGTCAACGGAGCGGAGCTCATACAGGAGAAAACACGGTACACTGGTCCGTCTTCAAGCTCCATCATCCTAATAGGATCGACCGGTCGTCTCTTACGCGACCGAGCATAACACTCTCGTCATCGTCGTAAAAGAAAGGAGCAGTCTTCGACAGCGCTGCGCAGTTAAGGTGCGTGCCTATATATATATATATGCGACGAGCGGAGGAGCACGCCAGTATAGATGCGAGACGGTGGGCAATCTGGATTATTACCGTAGGCTTTGTGGGCAACACAGCATCGACTGCGTGCGAGTGCTTAGGTGATGCGTGCGAGCTCTCACGAAAGCGACGGTTTTTTTTTTTTTTTTTAAATCTCACCCGACCGTTCGATAGACCTGCAATGGCAGGAGCCTTCACTCCCAAAGAGGTAAACAGCCCCTTCGGCCCCTTAAAGGGATACAAATTTTCCAACGTGAGTTTACTGTGCCATACAAAGCTCACGTACACAGAAACGGCTCTGAGCAAGGGCGAATCTCCGTAAACGCTGATAAGATATTTAATTTTGGCATTAAAGTCGATTTTTGCATGGAGCACCTACTGACATCGACACTATCGTGATGTCGGGCTACAAGGACAATTCGGATGACTTCACGCACCAGTATGGCTGGTTGTGATGACGTCGGGTACTAAAGCATTCAATATGGCCGCTTGTGCGTCATCAAAAACATTCAAAATTGCGGCTTGTGCTTGGCCAACGAAACCACGGAGCTAGACCTGCCGTGGAAACGTCACGATATCTTGCGCGAGCACATGACGAGAAGCTCACACCGTGTAGTGACGTCATGGGAACAGTAGGAACAGAAACTAGCTTTTAAAAACATACTGCTATTACTTTTTCAGGTTGCGCACTCGGCTTACCAGTAGATTTTCTAAGCTCTTAAGGGCATGGCCTTCCATTTGACGTAGAAAAAAAAAACTGAAAATTCTTGTGTCACTACCCCTTTAAGGGGACACCAAAGTGAAATGCTACATCAGTTTAGACAGATAAATTACTAAGGCGAAAGCAACAGATGCGTCACCAAACGTCGGCGACAACGCGAGCGACGCAAACAGGTCATGTATAACGTCATCATATGACGTCGTCATGACGCCACAAGTTCACCTAAATTTCGTGACATCCTTAAGACGTCACATAAGCCACATGGTCGCTTGGTCGAAGGTATAGGTCGACCTCTAGGGCGCTGCAAAACCACGTCAATTGCAGGAAGCTTACAATGCTTCAGATCACGGTGGCAATACAATACATACAATCAGATGAGAAAAAAAAATACAATCGCCTCAATGCGACAGACTGAGAATAAGAAGAAAGCATAAGTTACCGTTTCTCCCTCCACAAGTACTCTCGCGCGTGCGGAAAATTACGCTCTTTTTGGCTCTATTACCTCGCCCAATGTTCTATCATTCCCAAACAGCGAGCTATTTCCCAGTAGACGGTTCTTGCGAGTCCTAGCGTAGTGCTACATGCCTTCGGCCATTGGATTTGGATGACCTATCGGATTGTGCGCGGAAATCCGCCAGACAGGATCGCACTAAGGTCGACACTAGTAAGACGCCACTATTGGTAGTAGCCAACTGGGGTCGCGTGGAGCACCCGATGGTCGACGAGCTCCCTTCGAAACCTTCGGGTATTACTCCGTGCCCAACCCGGAACCATGAAGGCGCCGAGCTAACATGGGCCACAACGTCCAGCGGCAACGACGCTCGGTGTTGTTGCCTCCCATCACAAGACCTGCACACTTTTGATGTCTCGTCTCTTAGCTGGTTGTGTAAGTAAGGTTATTCGACACCTTTATACTTCACGAAGTAGACAAGTATTGGCCTCGAGATCTTGGAGTGGCGCCCTCTCACGTGTGACGTCAGAGCGGGTGCTCCGCTGGCTCCGCTCTCAACCGCGCTGCAGCAGCGGTGCTCCTGTATGCGGATCGTCTGCTTCAGGCGGGAACTTTGTCGAACGAACAGCCTCGCGACGGTCAACTAACGCCTGTAACGAATGTTTTCGAGTGTAATCTTGAACTTGTTTTAGTTGCGGCCCAATCGACAGGGCCAAGAAATCACCCGGATGGTCGACGAGTGCGCCGATGACACCGGCCGCTTTGCTGGTTAGAAAATGAAACTATGTGTGAGTGTTCTCGCTCGTTATCTTGTTTCCACCGTACGATACTTATCAGTCACGGTGGTGCTTTCGATATTTCAGTAAGCGTGCCCTTCTCCAGCATCTACAAGTATGTAGATAAAGCTTGTGAAAGGTAGCGGTGCCTCATCGAGGGTGAGGCAGTGTACGACGCAGCCACGTTGTTGAATGCGCGGTCGAGGCCGTCAACGGAGATCGCATCACCGTCGCTGTTTTCGTCCTGCAAACAACTGCGCAAGTGCCGCCTTGTTGCACACCCCCCTGCCGATGCCCATGATCGCAGTTTGTCCCGTAATGTTGGTTCAGTGAGAACGATATTACGTCGTAGTTCCTATTAATACCGCACAGGGCCGTCGCAGGGGTATTAGAATACAACAAATACTTACCGCCAAATATAACAAAACATACCACGCACAGGACCACAGAGATTAACGTGGCAAAGGCAAGCTGGGTCCAGTTTCACGCCACGCAGCCTAACGAAAAGCTTAAAGAGCTCCGCTTTTAAAAAAGCGTCTGCACTGCCTCAGGTGAAAACTTTGAGAAAATGTGCACTAAACAGCGGCAACAGGTTTCGCTTATGACATTATGATAAGCAGTCCGCTAGGCGCGCTTGCCAGCATAAGTCAAATACGTATGTACGCCATCCAAATGCAGCCGTAGTCTCGGACATCCTGCGCCGCTCAGCTGAGCTCACGAGGCGGGCTTTCCTGCGAGGCGATTCGGAGGCCGCGTCGTCGGCTCTTTGTCTAGGGACCTTCGCGGCAGGTTGTGGGACGGCACCACACCTGGTGTAAGTCGCCTATGCTTATAGCCTGCGTGCAATAAACGCCTTAAATATAGGCGGGGCGCTTAAACACGGTCACAAGCTTACCTAAGAGTCGCGCGTACACTCTAAGCCGCAAAGGTGCGAAATGGGAGTAAGTGCTGCATTTCGTCCCCGCAACAGATAGTTAGTCCCTGGAGGGATTAAATGCAAGACGAGGGTGCCGTGTGCAAAGTGAGGGAGGAACTGTTAGACCACAGGGAGCAACGTTTACTCCCATGGAACTTTCCGCCGCAGTGGCGGCCTCGAACGAATGATCAGCATGCGCGTATTCAAAGAGTCCGCTGAGGAAATCAACTGTTAACAGTTTATTTACGTGTAAACGGTCTTGTCAACTACGGCAACTGCGGCAGAAGTAAAGTAATATCGTTCATATGGCATAATAATTAACAAATGTGAAAAAGCTCCCACACACCCATAAAAAAAAATGTGCTCGCTCCCAAGCTGTATCAATGCGCGGCGTGGTGTTCTCGTCGTATGCGCGGCAAGCTAGCACTCAGCGGTTTTGCGGTGTGTTGTGGATGTGTTCTCCTTTCGTGGTTGCGATTGCTGTCACTTGTGGTGCACTGAATCATCTTCGCGCTGTGGTAAACGTGATCCGCTACTGGAATGAAGTGCTACGCTATCGAAATGCTACGCGCCGACTGGGACATCGCCTAACAGGTGAGTGTAAACAAGGCTGCCATCCCTCCGCGTGATTTTACCTGTGTGCAGTTGATATGTAACGGTCACCGCATGTTTAACATGCACGTTCTGCGCGAACAAAACATGCATGATTGATGAGCTCGCGCTATACAGCGTCACGAGTGCTGCCCCGCCTGCTATAGAATTACGAGCATGATGGTTGGTGCCATCGAAACATGGTAACCTCGCTGAAGGCTCAGCATTAGCAGTAGCAAGTACAGCTGTTCAAAAATAGTTTTGTTTTCAGTGCTGCCCAAATAAGCGTTGTTTATCAGAAATTTTCGCGACTTTTAAAAAGAAAATTCACGTAAACTTCGTACAATATCTTCTATTGTAACTAGTCAATTGGGAAGATTGGCTGTTAAAATAGTATGTATCGCTAACACAGATAGTCGGCGACGGCATCGGCGATTTCGCTCGTTTGTAGTGATGCTAGGAATCTAATTTTTCTATCTCTCAAGTGAAGAGCAAGCTTTATTGATAAATAAGTGGGCCCACTAGCGTGTCGCTGTGAAAGCGTGAAACGTTAAACTCGAGGACGGGTTTTTTGAACTTCATAACACATTCTGAACTGTTTCATTGCACTATGACAGGTTCTGTGAAAGAGCAGCTTTCGTCTAATTTTTACGCATGCGGAATTTCTAACAGACACTATGTGACGTAACTGCAAGTGCACGAACAGTTCTGCCGGAAATAATGAATGCTTCTGCAATTACTTTTTCAGGAAATCGATGAATGAGAGCGTTGCGCCTCCTGAGAAACGTCTTCAACATCTTGCAGCTACAAACGCGCTCTCAGCAGCTGTCGATGGTGCTGTTGCACTTCCTGATGTCGGCTGGACAGCATCCATTCGGATAAAACATTGCACTTTTCATTGTCTCTCCTATAATGCAGGGAAGCCATCCTATCGTCTGTACTCAACAAAGTTGTTTAATTTATGTGTACGCACGATGCTGCAGAATTGACACGAGTCGTTGAATAAACCTGGTTATTTCTTTTGACGTTTTCGTTTTTCTGTCATTAAACAGACATTTTCGCTGAGCGATATAACCAACCGTGTTATGTACAGTGAGAAGCGTGCAAGCTTGGCACAGCGACGGGAGCATATATGAGAACGTTTATACATACATACATTCATCAAGCGCCCAAATTTGCTCGAAACACGCGCGCAGAAAAACCGATCCAACGCATTTTAGATTTTCATGAACTTCATCACCGAATGGTTGCTTGCGAAACACTGAAGGCTGAAGTCTAATATAAGTAATCTTGCTACTTTGACTAACATGGCAGATCGCGCAGTTTCCAGACGGTGCCTATACATTATATAGCCCCGGTAATATTCACTCTGCTACTTACTGGCATGTGGTATAGTGGTTAGCGTACGCGACTGCCGATTCGATGGTCACGAGTTCGAATCCTGCGTGTTTGTTGTGAATTTTCTGTAGTTTACTTCTGAATGTATTTCCGTGTGTTTATTGTATATGTCGTCAAGGTGCGTGTATCAACCTCCAAATTCTCGGTAATTCAACCAGAAACTGTAATAAATTGAATTTTTTTTTATCGAGAAGGAGCAACTGTTAGTACCATAAGGGGTAACAGTTCATCCCTACGCAGCTACCATGCAAAAAGAGGAATAAATCAGTTACTCCCTAAAAGGGGTGACTTTTGCACCCCGACGTTTCGTCCCTCAAAACAACAGACTAACAGTTCGTCCCCTGACAGTTACTCCCTAAAGGACGAATCGTTCATCCTTTAGGGAGTAATGGTTGTGGCAGTGGAGTTACCCCCCAAAAGGACGAACCACAGACCCATTTTCGTCCTTTGCGGCTTAGAGTGTACGGTGGGTAGCAGAAGTCACTGTCCGCGAAGTGCTTGCTGCACACGGTCGATGAAGGCGTGGGGCGCTTTCCCATTCTGAGCTTGCGATGCACTTTTTCTTCAGCTTTGCGTCCTTAGGGTAGTTGTGAAAGCTAACGTCTTTTTCACGAGCGGACGAAGCACACTGAGGCACAGAGCAGTACTTCACCATTGTGCACCACTCGCCGCGGTGACAAGCGGCCGCAGTTCTGAGAAACAAAAAGCTGTAGTTGTAAATGAACGTTAAAAGGAGTCCCACGGTTGTTCGAACAGCGTCAGTAGCCACCATACGCAAGATAACCAACTGAACTGCTTATTTGTTGAGATTTACCACAACGGTGGTTTCAACACGGCGCTGGGCCTACGTAGCAGACGAAAGCGCGCGAATCCCCGCTCTGACGTCATACAGGCACCATTCGCAGCGCCGCCATCGGTCGCACACCAGGCCAATAGTGCTGAATGCCAAAATTCTCTGTGGTGACGTTTCTGGGTGCATTCCAGATCACTCAATGTCCCTCACCTGAGAGCAAGGTCATAGGTTCGAATCCTGGCTACCGGGTTCGCATTCAGACAAGACCGGCCAGAAAGCGAGAACGCTGGTATATTGGAACCTGACGTACCCGCGTGGATTAAATTCGGAGAAGCTGGTCAAGCTAGTAGTACCTCGATGGCAAGAACAGCATTCGTCTGTCGTCTATAATTCGGCTTTTGGATTATTTTCACTTATATGCGTTCTTTGACTATTCTCTCAGAACCCCACCGTCATCAATGTCGCCATCATGTGATGACTATTAGAAGAAGAAAGGAACGTCAGGCCGAAGTCTCAATTTCGCGCCGAAACCTCAGCACGCGAACAGTGACGTCATGAATTTCGAAGTCTTTTTTGCGTATTTTGGCAACATTGACTCACTCACATTTTTTGAAACATACTGTGTTAAGACTTTGGGTCTCTCAGAACAATCGCACGCAATTTTTGCCCATAAACGATTACGTAGGGCCCCGCAGACACCGTCAAGATATATGACGTCAAGCCAAGCTGGTGCGGCAACATGGAGGTGGCGTCGCCACCTATACGTTTTCTTTTTGCACTGTTTCTTATCGCTGTAATCGTCTTGCTTTCACTTGGCTCCGCCAAGTCTCCTCAAGTCTCGCCAGGTTATCGGTTCACGTTAAAACAAACCTGGTAAGCATAACACTCGAATAACAAACAGATAGGTGGACAAGTTGGTTTGGGTTCATAATGAAGTAAAAGGTCACAGCGCACGTCCTAGTCTTCTGCTCGTCCTTTGTATTCTCCTTCTAGCGCTGCCTTTACAAGTAATACAGGTGTCACACGGGCACTTTAGGTCGCGCTCAGGGCCGATCCGGATCGAATTTCTTGATCGCGATTAAGAATGGTCGCTGCTACACGGTTCAGACTAATCCGGATCGAGCTTGATGCTGACGTCAGTCAAATCACGATCTGGGAGCCAGATCGCAATGCGATAATCGCGATCGGCTTCACCCCGATAGGGTCTGATCGCGATTAGACGAGACCGTGTAGGAGCACCTGACACTGATCGAGCATAATCCGGATCGGCCATGATCGCGATCGAAAGTGGCCGTGTGACACCGGTATAACACTCGAATCTGCGTATATGTAGCCCCAATGGGTATCACACACGCAATTCGAAGAATGGAACCTTACGCGATATCGGGGAAGGCAGGGTTGTTCGAGAAAATTTGATTAGCTTATTGACTAACATGGCGTTTACATTTGTTGAGACTGTTGGTGAGAGACGGTGAGACTGTTGTTCGTGCTTTGTATAGTGTTATACAATTACGAGGTATTAAAAAAAATTACACTATCTCCCACTGAAGGGAACCATGTGGGAATGCGAAGCAGCGCTGGGTCTTCACTTGTGTTTCCATTGTTGTTCCATTTGTATGTTTCCGTGTATGTTTCATTTGTGTGTGGAGTTGTGTATATTGCCACGTGCGTGCTATGGGAAAGACGAAGACGACAGCGCAAAGGCTCATACGCGTTATACAGGAGCCAGAAAGAACAAAGAAGAAGAACTCGCTGGCGCGCGGTATTAAAAGGACCGACCCGCTGTTATTCTCTCGATCTTGGCGTTACGACCTCTCTCTTGACGTCGCGACACTGGTGGAGGTGCTGGAGCCTGCAACCCGATGCAGGAAAGCCTTATTCGGACACGTACCCCCAGTCCGGAGACTCAGCCTCTCGTCACGACTCCAGTACACCGATTCAGCCGGCGCCTCCTAGGCCTAAGTCCGGAGTTCTCGACTGTTCCTCATCTTCCCAGCATGGCCGCTCCTACAACATCAGCGGATCTCCTTCCTTCCCAGGTGACTCTTGAGCATCCTCAAGCGCCTCAAGGTCGACGAGCGCGATCGTGAGAAAACTGCCTTCGTGACGCCTGACGGTCTTTATGAATTTAAAGTCCTTCCATTCGGGTTATGCTCAGCGCCAGCCACTTTTCAGCGTTTGATGGATACCGTGCTATCAGGCCTGAAATGGCAAACATGCTTGGTATATCTAGACGACGTTATTGTCTTTTCAGCTACATTTGAAGAACATCTAAGCCGGTTATTCACAGTTCTCCAAGCTATACGTTCGGCTGGCCTCACGTTAAAACCAGAAAAATGTCATTTTGGCTTCAGTGAGCTTTCCTTCCTCGGCCACGTCGTAAGTCACGAGGGTGTTCGACCTGACCCAGCCAAAATAGACGCTGTTGCAAACTTTCCTGCACCACACGACAAAAAAGCAGTGAGGCGCTTCTTAGGACTATGTGCCTATTACCGACGATTCATCGCGGACTTTTCGTCTATTGCGGCACCTTTGACACGACTCACACGAGAGGATGTGCCCTTTCTTTGGGGAGAAAAGGAACAAATGGCATTTACCGACTTACGTCAACGCCTCCAAACGCCTCCAGTTCTTGCGCACTTTGACCAAGAAGCGCCAACAGCACTGCACACCGACGCCAGCAATGTAGGCCTGGGCGCCGTACTGGTACAGTGGCAAGACGGCACTGAAAAAGTGATAGCCTATGCCAGCAGAGCTCTCTCTCGCACCGAGGAGAACTACTCGACTACCGAGAAAGAATGTCTCGCTGTGGTGTGGGCAGTTATCAAATTTCGACCATATTTGTACGGGCGCTCATTCAAGGTCGTCAGCGATCACCATTCGCTCTGCTGGCTCACTAACCTGAAAGACCCATCCGGCCGTTTGGCGCGCTGGAGCCTTCGGCTTCAAGAATTTGATATGAGCATAACTTATAAATCCGGAAAGAGACATACTGACGCCGACTGCCTCTCGCGGTCGCCCGTTGAGCCTGCCGCTGTTGATGACGAGTCCATGGACGCCGCATTCTTGGGAGTCGTCAACACGGCCACTATTTCACAAGAGCAGCGCAGCGACCTAGAGCTGCTTCCGCTCATCGATTTCTTGGAAGGACGACGTAAAGACGTGCCGCGAATTTTTGCCAGAGGACTGCCGTCTTTTTGTTTACGGAACGACGTTCTCTACAAGAAGAATTTTTCTCCAACCGGCAGCGCGTACTTGCTCGTCGTGCCTTCATCACTGCGAAAAGAAATTTTAGAAGCCTGCCATGACGAGGCCACTTCCGGTCACCTAGGCTACACCCGAACGTTGTCCCGACTGCGACGAAAATACTACTGGCCCAAACTACCTGCTGCTGTGAAACATCACGTCCAGACTTGTGCTGACTGCCAAAGACGCAAAGCGCCACCCGGTAAACCAGCGGGCCTATTACATTCTGTTGAAGTACCAGCACGGCCATTCGCCCAAATTGGAATGGATTTCCTGGGCCCATTCCCAACTTCTACTGCAGGGAACCGATGGATCATTGTCGCCACTGATTACCTCTCTCGCTACGCGGAGACTAAAGCTATGCAGAGGTGCACAGCAGCAGAAGCGGCTCACTTCTTCATCGAAAACGTCGTCCTTCGGCACGGCGCTCCAACAGTGGTCATCACAGACAGAGGAACTGCCTTCACGGCGGAACTTTTGGAGTCGGTTCTCAGGCTCAGTGGTACAGCTCACCGGAGAACAACTGCGTACCATCCCCAAACAAACGGACTAACGGAGCGCCTTAATAAGACCCTCGCAGACATGCTCTCCATGTACATCGACACGGAACATAAAACCTGGGACGAAATCTTGCCTTACGTGACCTTCGCCTATAATACAGCTCGACAGGAAACTACTGGAATGACACCGTTCAGTTTAATCCATGGTCGCGAGGTCACGACAACGTTGGACGCTATGCTGCCGCACGAGGGTGACGACATTGATACCGACGCTGAAGAATTTACTCAGCGCGCCGAGGAAGCCAGACAGCTCGCCCGCGTACGCATTGGTCATCAGCAACATAAAGATGCGAAACGGTACGACCTGCGACACAGATTCGTTACCTACACACCAGGCGACAAGGTATGGGTCTGGATCCCAATACGTCGACGCGGACTTTCTGAAAAACTGCTGAGACGATACTTTGGTCCATACAGAGTCATCCGACGCTTGAACGACGTGAACTACGAGGTCGTTCCCGACAGTGATTGCTGTTCCAGTCGCCGGAAGCATTCAGCCGAAGTCGTGCATGTCGTGCGGATGAAACCGTACCTGTCCAGCTAACTCTGGTTGGGTTCCAGTGCATATGTGCGCGCTTTTCTAAGTAGAGCGCCTAGGCTGGGCATCGGGACGATGCCTCTTTCGGAGGGAGGCAAATGCCACGTGCGTGCTATGGGAAAGACGAAGACGACAGCGCAAAGGCTCATACGCGTTATACAGGAGCCAGAAAGAACAAAGAAGAAGAACTCGCTGGCGCGCGGTATTAAAAGGACCGACCCGCTGTTATTCTCTCGATCTTGGCGTTACGACCTCTCTCTTGACGTCGCGACAATATGTTGTGTACCGCTTATGTTACCCCCCCCCCCCCCCCAGCTCGACGTTTCCGTTGCGCTTCGGCTTCGCGTTGCCTCGCAGCTTCGAGATTCGCTTGCCGGCGTTGTCGTTTACGTTCAGCTTCGCGAGCGTCCATAGCGCCGCCGTTGCGAAGGAGAGTGCAACGGGAGCGAGCGAGCGCGCGCCGCATTATATACGAGCGCACAGCTGTGGCGGAGAGAGAAACGGGAGAGGAGAAACGAAGCGAAGGCAGCGCTCACGCCACCTCCTCGCGCTTGCGCAAGGAGAGGGGGGGGAGAGCTGGCGCATGCGCAGTGGGGAGCGGACGCGTGCGGGAAGGACGGACACAGCCCCGAGTAAAAGCTGCTTCGCATCTAAAAATCCAACCACAATGAGCGTAGCGTTGGCGCACAAGCACGTCATTGTGCAGCCATTAGCGGGACTCAAGGGTGCGCGCACACCGAGGAAGCCATCACGTTCTGCCTACAGACAAAGCCTGCCTTTTCAGCACCGAGGCACAATAAGCGCACGGTTTGAAAAATACACGCATACGCGAAGTAGTTGGCACGATAATGTAAAGCCTCCAAGAAAGCAGGAACCTTTCAAACAAACAACGTTTCTCTTCAGAAGCTGCGTTCTTATAAAGCGAGCGATCACGCTGAACAGGCGTCACAAAGCGGTACCGTTATCGACAAAAGCTACGCACGAACATTGAATCCTCGCACTGGGGGACACAATAGCATTAACGAACCACGTCCGCGCTGGAACGCTATAGCATCCATAGTGTTCAAGCGCGCGGCCGTGAAAGAAATCGCGAACGGCGAACTCGAAAGCGCGCAGCCGGACGCGATAAAATTCGCGAGCGAGCGAAATATAGGATGCTGCGAGGAACACACAAAAGCGCCGGCGACAGCTTGCGACGCGTCACAAAAGGGTCAAATTAGGGAGCCGTACGCGACACTGGAAAGTTTGGATACCGGCAGGACAAGATGGCGTAACGAATGTAGAAGCATGAATGGAACGTTGCTGCAATGTATTCTCTTACAGCGTAAAATGATTATTACTACTAATAATCTCATTAACAAAGGTTGTAAGGATACTGGACTATAACCCTCTGGGACATGGCGTCCTCATTTGGAGACGCGACTTATTCTACCATTTCTGTGCACCACTGGGAAGGAAGAGACCACGAACACTGAGCCAATGCTGAATTAGGCATTCTTGTTGCCTCGACTTTATTTATATGACTTCTTGCAGTAGTATTTTGCTACACACGATACCTTTGGTGAAGGCAGTGCCGCGCTTGACGACACGTCGGACGTGGGGAGTTTTGGGCAGGAATTTCAAAATATTTTTTACCTTGTTACGAAATCTCTAGGCCGTCAAATAATCATCGTATGGGATATGGTCGTTTTTATTCGATTCGTGAAGGAATATAGTATCACTTGCCGTACCATACATAATTGGAGAATTATTTGCGTTGTAATTATATCTAATTGTTGTACAATACACTATTCTTTATTCCAACACTTCCACGCATTCAGTTTGGTCTGCAGAAGCTTGCCATCAAATTATGCATCTTTCATGCACTTAATCCATCAGAATGCATGTCGCAAAAAAAGGGGGGGGGGGGTTCCCTAGTCTGAGACGCTGATGGCAGTGGTGAGCCTGCGCTGATATAACCCCATGGATAAGATAGATACACAATCAATCAAACGAAAACTAGTCCACAGGCTTTACGTACCAAAACCACCTTCCCGTTATAAGGCACGCCGTGTTGGGTGCACACCGTATGAAACTTGAACACCTTGGGTTTCTTAACGTGCACATATAGTACCCTACATATAGGCGTTCTCCTTGCATTTCGGCCACATAGCAATGCGGCCACCGCGGTTGGGAATCGAACCCGCGCGTCCTCTGGCTCAGCATCGCAATGCCATAGTCGCCAAGTCACCACAGGGTGGCGGAAGTCAGCGGCGATAGTACACTGTCGAGATATTCGGATATAGTTGCGATCTGGATCAGCCGGTACGTATTCTTGAGGATTTGGACCAGTGTTATGATCGGACTTCAGGGCTTCGCGCCGCTGGGCCGTTGGAATGGTATGGCGGCATCTGCCCTGCTTTCTTCGCCCTCCATATCCCCGAAACGCACCAGATGAGGCGACGACCCTGCCGTAGTAGTGTCCTGGACCCTTCAAAGCTGTCAAGTTCCCTCTTCAATCGCCTGGGACACGCTTGGCTGACTTTGACGCCTTTATGGCCGGAAGATGAACTATTTGCAGTCCAGGCTGCTCGGAGGAGGCAGTCGCTTGTGCATTGCTATGTTCAGGCTTCTGCGAGATGCGCTGAACAATTAGCTGTGTGCTGCAGTAATCCGTTCACTGTGTGTATGGTCCTTTGTGGCATGGTGACCCGACTAGGAGCTCGCCATCCGCAGCGCCGACGGCGCTATCGAAGCAAGGAACGACTGCACCTGACAGCACACCTGACGACGTAGCCCGTTTCCGGGAATGTGTACCGCCGAGATCTCTTCTTGGTGTGTATAGTGCCTTTTGTGTCTTGTTCGCCTCCCGGGACCGTCCGTCGTCCAGGTGCACCGCTTCTCTCTCTCCCGGAGTGCGAAGGAGGCGGTGCTTACGTAGTGGGCGGATATGAGGACAACATCTTTGATTGGACTGTCTTGGACTTGATTGTTTCCTCCAGCAGGGAATCCTGAGAAGGCCCAGGCTTTACAACGCGAGCGTCGACACGCTCCAAGAGGCTATGCTACTCTAGGATGCTACGACAGGCTACTAGAAGCCACCACGAGGCTTCTAGACGCTACCAAAACGACATGTACAATAAACGTTACTGTTATCAACTCCGGCTCCTGAACTGGACTTCTCCCTGAGGCTAGGCTGCTGCGAGGTCCTATGGGCAGACCCCCGATCACGTCACCAGCCATAAGACGAGACACTGAGTAGAGTTGTCTTTTCGTCCACTTTACTTTCTTTACATCTATATCCCAATTACTACGATACAATTAAAACAGTACAATTAACGTCCCCTATATCGCCATTGGCTTCATTATCCGCTGGTTTTCAATGAGGAGAGAAGTGGCGCACACAGCGAATGTGTGTGCCACTTCTCTCCCCAGGCTTTTCTTTTCTGTCTTTTTTTTTTTTTTTTGGCTGGTGCACGTCCTCAAGAATAAGTTATGATACGGGGGCTTATTACGATTGCAGTATAGTACGTGAGTCGTTTGATGTGGTTCAGGAAGAGAACAAACGTGGCCTCTTTGACCCATGTGTCCCTGTTCGGGATCCACAAACAGCCCAGTTGCACTAAGATGTACCAACCAGCCCAGCGAGGTGCACTACTGTTGTGTCACTATACTATTCGCCCTGCGTTATTCACTACGAAGGTTGTGTACCGACAAGCCAATATGTAAACTGTGTTGAAATGTGGCCCTATCGTCTCCGGAACACGGCTAACCAACTGAATTGTAATTCCCGCCACACTTCTGATCCCTACCCCCCCCCCCCCTCAACCCAGCTCTACCTTT
The DNA here is from genome assembly GCF_013339695.2 of Rhipicephalus sanguineus. NCBI lineage: Eukaryota > Metazoa > Arthropoda > Arachnida > Ixodida > Ixodidae > Rhipicephalus > Rhipicephalus sanguineus. The sequence continues at coordinate 23,679,581 of NC_051184.2, forward strand.
CTTTATTTTTACCACAGTTTCCCACGCACATTTCACTCCTCCTGGTATTACCTAATATATGCAAGAATTAGTTGCAGGGCGTTATGACGTGGACGAGAGGGCGGTGGAAAAGGAGGAGGGGGTGCCAACAATGATTCGGCACGTTATATACAGCACGCATATCCACGCCTGGAAACCGCACGAGTTGAAACACTGCTATAGCTATAACGGTCTCCATAACATCGTGAATTACACGGTATAGAGGCGACCTTCCGAACCCGCAACAGCGCCGCGCCTGCCCAGATTAACACATCGCTCTTGAGACGCGCAAAAGACAGGTGACGCCCCTCCACTTTTCGGTCGCGAAGAACGACAAGGCGTGACACGGGCTGCGACAAGCAGGGCGCATGCGCGCGTGTGCGCGCTTACGCAACGCGCACGCTCCTCTGCGTGCTGCAATCGCGACGCCAGCGGCAAGAGGCCCAGACGCGGCGCGCCAAAAAGAAATATGTTCAGCCGGGTCGAACGGGGCGCTTCAGAGGCAAGCCTTATTCGTCTCGCCCTTCAAGCTTCTTCACATTCTTTTCTTCACTGATACTTTTCTTAAAGCTACTAGAATAGGTGACACAAGGGGTGGCACGCTAAGCCGTGGAGACTTGCAAAACTGAAAGCTAGACTGAGTAAAAACGAGTCGCCTTAAAATTTCGCAGCGACGTGTCTTCTTGTGCTTGTTTGTTTCATCTCATTTTATCTACCCATCCATTCCTTGTTAGCTTGCTTGGTTTGCCTTATGTGATTGATTTCTTGCTCTAGCTCTATCTCAGCGTCACTTTTTTTTTCTTAATTTTAAGTCAGTCAACCAGTCGACAGACCCCCAGGTGATTGATGACCACCAACGAAGAAGCCGACGTGGTTCCAACCGCTGCTCATGCTAGCAAAAAATTAATGAAGAAAATAATGTGCAAACTTTGACGGGCGCTCCACCAACCTCCCACTCTCTCGTCACAGAAGCTACGCAGTGGGAGGAAGAGGGGGGAAGGAGGGGGGGGTCGACTCCCAAGGAGAGAATCAATGGTGAAATGAGGAGACGTTCGTTCGCATTTTCTGCGGAACAGGCAGGTTGACGGTAAAAACGGACGGGAGATCTAAATGCAGTGAGGACCGTGAACGGGTTGTCCTAGTCCACAAGGTCCAAGCACGTCACTCGCGCGTGCACGCATACGCACAGCCAGTGCACATTCGCAAGGGTGTCGCGTGCAAGAGGCGGTACCCACCAGGAAGAGCATACGCGCCGCATCCGAGACACCTCTCCGGGTAAGCGGGATCGCGCAATACGGCTAACGAGTGTTCACAGGAAAAAGGCACCGGCCGAATTTATATTCTCGGCCCGATTCGTTTCCCTCTTCTATGGTTCCTGGTACGCTTGAACACGGTCGGTAGTTGGAGAACCTTCTTTTTTTTTTTTTCGAAGTGCCCCAGAACATGGTGCAATTCACTGAGCTGCTTCACACTGCGACCAGACCTGCTTTGCATCACCACGACCGGTGGATGCAAACGCACACGTGGACATGCGCTTGCATCCAACGGCCATGGCATCATATTAGCCACACCAAGGAGCTGACCGCGCGCGCACACACACACACACGCACGCGCGCCCTCCGTTTTATATAGGACATAGTTCAATTCCCCTTCTGTTCTTCTGTGCATGTGTGACCGCGTCATATCGCTCGATAACGAAATATGAGTGGTCAACAGCGGTTCGTTGTTCATTACATGTATTTAGAGAAACAGGTATGGTACACAGCCTAGCTGCCGAGATATTAAGAATATCTGTATTGATTGATTGATTGATTGATTGATTGATTGATTGATTGATTGATTGATTGATTGATTGATTGATTGATTGATTGGAGTTCGTAAGGCGACACCTCGCAATACGACACAGAAGGTGCGAGAGACGCTGCAGCGGAGAGTTCTGCACGAACTTTTGAATCTAGGAGTATTATATATAGAGAGAGAGTTTGAAAATTTGGGAACCAAGACACTGGCTCCACAAGCTGCGTTCGGTAGGCTGCTCCTGCGTTCGGACGATCAAAAGAGTCTGAGAATTGGGTCAAACGCACGGGGCGCCACACGTGGAGAAATTAAAATTATGCGAGACCCGGGCCATACTGCGTCGTGGCCCGCGCTGTGTCTGCGTCGTCTCGCTGGCAACCCAAAACGCATTGGGGAACCACGCTAGTACCCGATTTTTGGGCCTTGGGTCAACGCGAGCGCAAGAGCCCAAGAGTGGCTTAGGTTGTGCGAATGCGTGCTGGCGGCTCGCAAATTTATTGGGTCCCATATCTCCTTGGGGCCCCAATTCTCAAACTCTCCATTGACCGTTTACCGACACTCCGTACATATCCGCCAGACCCTCACTCGATGTGGCACGCAGCGGCAACGAGGCCAGAGTTTGCAGCTCACACAACTGGTACGACGCGTGCGGTTCGGCAAACGGTTGAGGCAAGGTAGCACGTAACGCTCGGGACCCCGAGAAAACACGCGCCCGATGCTCGCCCGCCCGCATCGCGACAACACCAGGCCTCGTCTGGGAATGGGGGGGGGGGGGGGGGCGACGAGAGGGTAGTAGAGGCTCTGGTAGAGGCATGAGGCGCGCCTCGCTCGAATCCGCGTGGCTCAACACTCATTCCTTACTCCCCAAGGCACGCAGGCGGCCGGGAACTGGCACATTCATCTCCGCATAACTGGCGAAAAAGCCAAAAGACGGCAGCCATACACAAACACACACGAGCGTACGCAATGCCAAGCCCGTTCTGAACGCCCGCTCTGTCTTTCCCTCCCCCAACTCAGACGCCCATCACACACAAATCTTTACTAGATGCCCGTTTATCACAGTTTCCCGAGTCTGTGTACACGTATGTAAGTGGATCACACTGCCAAGGGCGCAGCGAAGATTTTATTTGGAGGGAGGGGGGGGGGGGGCATTTTGATATCCCCTAGTTTCGCCTATGGTATACTTATTAGGTGTGCATGTTCGTTCGTATCTGCACGAACCTGTATGCGTATGATATCACTGTTAATGTGCATGTGCTTTCGCGTGTTTGCAGATGCAATGTTAACGTATCTCATACGCATATGCGTACGTAAATGAAAAAGAAAGCTATCGTATGCCACGTGGGAACACTTTGCCAAGGCACCCGTCTTATTTTCACCACAGGTCTAAATTCTTGTTTTATTTCTTTTAACTTCCTTGACGAGGAAAATACGCCATAATATAAAAGACGTACGGCACGCGGCCCTAGAGCTATCAGATAAATGCATGCTATGCCCCCTCTCCCCCCCCAAAAAAAAAAATGAGACTTATAGTCATAGTAATAATAATAAAGACAAAGGCGAGGCAACCTCTATCAAGGTACCGTATATACTAACATTCAGGCCGTCATGTAAACCTTGCCGTTAGCCCATCCGCAGCCATTCCTTTCCTTCCTTCTTTCTTTCTTTCTTTCCTTTTTTTAACGGTACATCGCACGGAGTTCTTCTAAGAAGAGCTTCACGAAGACGAAGAGAGTGGCAACGGATAAAGTGAGGGGGCCCGTCGCATCAGCCAAGCGAGCAAGCTGGTCGTGCTACGAGTGAAAAATTCCAGGACGCGTCGACCGAGGCCGCCACAACGCGCCCCTAGCTGACAAATGGGCTTCCCAAAGCAGAATATACGGCCCACACCTCGAAAGCCAGAAAGTCGGGACAGAAAACCTGCAGCATGCCATGCGAAGAAGTGGTGTGAGTGTGTATATATACGAACGCTGGGCTGGCCAGGAATGCGTAGGAGTTCTCTATCTAGGCTCGGACCGCGTTGGAACGGCGTTACTTCGGAAGAGCAGGCAGGCGCGTGCAAACACCGGCAAATAACTCGCGCGTGCCCTAGGAAAATGGTCCGCGCGATGTAGGATCAACTGCGAGGAGTTCTTCTAGCGCGCAGTGAAGTACTCTGAAAATTGTTACGTTGGCATCCTGAGCAGGCAGCGTTTTCGCAGGCGTTCGCAATTCACAACAGATTCGCCAAAGAAAGAAGGGACCTTTTTTTCGAGGGGCTCGTTTCTTCTTTAACTAGTATACGCATTAATTTACTGTTTCTTAGGGCCGCAGCGACGACATGAACGAATGATTGCCAGTAAAGTTTGTATATGTCTGCGATCATACTGGTGCTCGTAATTATATGGCGCGTAATTAAGCGACAAAGTCGGATATGTCCCGTGACGGCTAGTGGCCCCTTGTCAAGCGCTCGTATGTTGTCTGGTGTCGTCTTCTTTGTGTCTGTTTTTCCTGCGCTGCGAAGTGTTTAAGAAAATCTTAAAGCGCTTTTCCGCATGACGCCAGTGTACTGCGGCGAGAGTGATTTCACTTTTAAGCATTCCGCACGCGATCAGAAAATTTTAGAACCGATGTCCTTGGTTATTAATCTGTTCTTTTCACGGTGGCGCTAGCGCTGTTTTTCGGGATTTATGGCCGTGCCCGTACAATCGGGAGGACTGCTTGATATTCGAGCGTCTCACGGGCAAAGCGGGAGCGTTGGCAAGGACGCGATAACCATAAAGCACTTTTCGAATAGCCGATGTTAGTATCGCCACCACTCCTCTTTCGAAGCCAATTAAGAAAAGGAGCACGAAATAACACTTCGAAGCCAAAGCACGCAACATGTTAAGTTATTTCTACATGCAAAATCGCTCATAATGTCATCGGCCCACCTTGATTTAACCCCTTCAGACACCAATTACGATGCACTGTCTGCAAGTGCGTCAAATTCGCATGGCATGATTTCAAGACGCTCACTATTGCATTCCAAGAAAGAAAACGAAGAAATGTGTTGTTTTGAGTGAGTTTCAGTAAGTAATGTTACTTAGCGTGTAACTAATTATCTAATTATTCCGCCATCAGTCAGCTTCAATACTTGCATAATAAGAATCAACTATTTGGACCGAAAAGCATGCACACTTGTTTTTTTTTTTTTGGTTGTATTCGTTTCGAGCGGAGAAAAAAAATACTCTTGACGTTGGTCCTGGAAAGCGGCACGTCGAACGATCGTCTAACATGGTAGTGTCTCCAGCAAAGTGATCATCTGCAGCAATACGCAGGACAATTAAGTAAAATGACCGCTAGTTATTCAATCAGGAAGCGTGCACGAATGTGCACACTGAGTTTCAGGCCATTTGAAGAAATGCGCGGCGTGGGACGCGCCTCCGAAGTTCGCGTCCCCAAACGAGGACGCCGTGTCGCAAAGGGTTAAGGACAAAGTAAGAAATTACGCTCTTACTAAACCCAGAACTAGGCAATGTCTGCAATAGATTTCCCACTTCTTTCGTTGCAGACCTGTGAAACAACCCAAATAAATTAACGGCGGGGGAGAGCCGCACGAATGAAGCTGCAATGATCAACATCTATAAGCGGTATCAAACGTTGTTTATCGAAACCGCGAGAGAAGAATGTGTTGCACTGAAAGCCACGAACGCAGTACACGACTTTTCCAAATACCGAAATAAATCTAAGCAGCGGAGAAAGAATTTGTCGAAGCACAGGCAAAAACAAAAAGTAACATTACAGCGATCAGACCTGCGTAGAACGAAATGAACGCGATAAAACGTAGTGTGCACCCTCGGCCAGCTTGAAGGTCAGAGGCAAGACGCAATCGCGGCGGGGGCGAGGTCGAGGGTCAGTGACGTCACGCTGAGTAAACAGGATGCACTGTAGCTCTCCCCTTCTCGCCGAGCAACGCAGCGTACACACATATACGCCGCGAGGCACAGCGCACGTTCACTGTATGCGCCGCAAGGGCGATACTGCAGCAAGCCACGCGCGGAGAGCGGAAAGGGGATCCGAAACGTCCGCTCGTAGCGCGCGCACAGCAGGCGGCCCAGGGCATACGGCGGACGACGAGGCTGTTTTAAAAAAACAGGCGGCACTGTAAAAGGGCGCGAGAGGGGGCTACGTCCGTGGAAACCGTGCCACTCCCATTTTCTCGGGAATGAGAGTAGAAATAGCGGTTCATGCAGCGCGGAGGATGGGGAGGGCTAACGTACTATAAACCATACGAGTGCGTCTAGTACGTAAAGAGAGTGTTTGTAAGGCAGTGAATCACGGCCCACCGCCTCCTTATCAATAGAGAAGTGTAGACACAGCGCAGTTGCTATCTAACAGCAGCAATATGTGTGTGTGTGTGTGTGTGTGTGTGTGTGTGTGTGTGTGTGTGTGTGTGTGTGTGTGTGTGTGTGTGTGTGTGTGTGTGTGTGTGTGTGTGTGTGTGTGTGTTTGTGTGTGTGTGTCCGCGCGTTTCCAAAGATCCTGTGCTAAATCACATCATCCTGTGCTAAACACATCATCAGCCGGATCGTAACGTTTTATGTTACTCATTACGCACACACTTGTATCCCCACATTATAACACCCTAATCGTCATGTTTTAAGCTCGCAAGTTGGCAGGAACGTCACCCTGCCAAAACGCAGACAGCGAAAGCTAATCGTACAGTGAACCCACATGAACCGTAAGTGAGCGCCGGAGCTCCAAAGTTCGGTTGTTTGCGGGTGAAATGCGTTTCTCTGTCATAAACGGTGCAAGCCGTCAACGTTCTTAAAGAAAACCGATGCAAATTATGCTCCATTTCTCCTTCCTACGTTTCTGCATAATATCTAAGAAGAGCGCTCTTGCCGCCAGAGGGGGCTGAGAAACAGGAAAAGTCAGAGTGACGTGCTGGCGCTGAAATTCCGGTGAGAAACTTAATAATTATAAATTGGCGTTCACTTTTCTACGCTTGTAATCAATGCACAAAACTAACGAAATGCGCAACGATGACAGACCTACGAAATAGTAAAACTCGGTTAGCGTCGTCCACCACCCTGTCCGCCAACTTCAATGTCGTGTTAATTCATACAGCGTGTAAATGCTCGTCCCTGTTCACCTTTCCTAAGTCGCTAACTATCAAGAGTTCAACTAGGTTCGTAAATATAAAAACGTTCCCACTGTTGTTCGCTTCTACACGCTGCAGCGTGGTACGAAATATATCCCGGCGTTTCATCTGGACAACCGCCCGCCCGCTCGATCAAATTGCCCAAGCACGCATGCTCTCTCTAAGCATGCTCCTCATTTAACCGCGTTGTACATCAACTGTGAAGTAGGTAGTCCGCGCAGTCATCAATCAAGCCGACACTAGCAGTATAGTCATTAGAGCGCTTGCTTACCCCCTTTGCTCTGTTTCCTAGCTCCCCCCCCCCCCCCCACCCACCCTATCACGTTCCCACAACCCGCTTAGCCTAACGACCTGAATGCGAGTCCAATGGTAGTTAATATAGTCTCGACTTCGGTCTACTTCTGTCGAGAGTAACAGAGTATAAAACGGCACCTAGCACGCGACGCGATTGCAAACTTTTTCCGCTAACGCATGCACACGTCCTGTTGTGGCCGTTGTGAAGGATAGAGACCGGAAGGGAAGGGAGGAAGGTGGGAGAGGGGGGAGGATTCAAAATGGCGCATACTTTAATACTGGTGCGAGCCCAACAGCGTGCCAAGCGGAATCCACTCTCACAACTAAACTTTTCGATGGCAATCACTACTGGTTGCACAGTTTGAGTGTGTAAATGCCTGACAAAATGTGCCCTGTCCCGTTACAGCTGGTAGCCCCTTCCCAACCTTAGAACGCTTTTCCGCGTGACAAAACTCTACTACGATGAAAGTGACCTAAGAAGCGCTCCGCACGTGAATCAATACGCTATAGTAGAACTCGTTCGTGGCATAGTGTGTTAAACATACTTGAAAAATAAAACGTTGCGCGAAAAAAAAAAGGACACGTGCACATGGAAGGGTACGGGGACAAGCGCAACCTGTGCTCGTCCCCGTACCCTTCCATGTGAACGTGTCATCTTTTTCGCGCAGCGTTTTAATTTCAAGAATCAATACAGTCGACTGAGAAGGAAAAGAAGATGGCTTTCGCCTTCGAGTCATCTCAGGCAAATGCATAAGGCACTGTGTGACTTTTCGGCCAAAGCAACGTGGACACGTACACATGAAGTTATAACGTGCCCATCACACCCTATGAGAAAGTACTGATCATGAAGAACAGGATCGCCAACTTACGAAAGAAGCTGGTCCCAGAGCAGCCGGTGACAGCGCGGGATCCTGCGGTTCGCTGAAGCAGCCTCGCCTAGTTCGGCTGGCAGCGCCCGCAATGTGTCGCTGGGCCGTCGGGCCCTGAAAGTCAAACAAACATGGACGAGGTCAGGTTTCGGAAGGCAGGCAGGCAATAGCGGAAGCTCGACGCAGCAGCCAGCCTTTCCATACATACGGCATGCTTCATAAGTGCATCGCAGTTATGGCACGTAAAACGTAGGATATATATTTTCTTTTCCTCTAATGACACAACTAAACACATGAAAACGGGCAAGGTGAACAGGACTGAGACGTAGCAATCACAGCCACAAGCATGACAGGTTTAATTAAGATTCAAAGAAGAACCCAATCACGATATCGATGCATTGAAAAAAAAAAAAATCATAAGCACAAAGTACGGAGTACAACAACAAGTAATATCCGTAATTTGCAGTCTTTGAAATTAAGGTATACATATAATCACATATCGACAAGCCAGCCAACAAGTTAGTCAATCATGTAGTCATCTATTCAAGCAGGAGAACGACAACAGAAAGAGAAGGTAAAGGAAAGTCGCTCGAAAGCTTATCTTCGCAGCTGTCACGAGGGCATTGCAATCGGACCACGCAACCTTCGGCAAACGCTTTGGAGAACATTTGCAACAGGCTCTGGACCTGTTCTCTGGCGCATTCGGACACTGACACCGTTCCGAAAGATTACGCGAGCCGCATTTCAAAAACGACCTCACAAGACTGACTGCCAGCTTTTACAGCGTTCGCCGAATAGTTGGCACCGAAACCAACGGTGTAACAGACACGCGCTCGCTCGCGCGCACCTAGTTTGTCTTAACCAAGCCCGAAGGATTCTTGGTCGTCAGCCAGTTAGTTAGCCAACAGGGGACACCGCAGTGCTGTAGTTAAAGGTACCGGGCGTGTCGACTTCCCATCCAATCCGGGTCGCAAACTGAGCCCATTAGAACTGGCGACCTTACTGTGAATAATGATGATAAGAATTTACAAGAAGATATGGCGTGTAGTATTCTTAATTTGCGCGCGCCCTCGCTCTTGCATTGTGTATCTCTCCACGAACCCTAAGTGAAGCCGGCCGGACCAATACAAAGAGCTTCGTCCAGACGTACGACTACCACCCGGACCAATGCATAGTGGTTTGAGGTTAGAAAAGGTACTAATTTCTGGAACCCATACAAGAGAGCACGGCCCAATATCCTGGAGGGAAGGGAAATGAAAGATAGAAGATGCAGAAAAAACATAGTCACACGGCCCTTTATGCGTTTGCCCAAGTCGGCTCGCAGCCGAAAGCCATCATCCGCTTCGTCGTCGACTGTATTGATTGATCCCTTCCCCGAGAGCTTTCTACACCCAACGTGGTTTTGCACTGCCTCCGGGATCGGAGGCATTGGAAGCTTGCTGCACATCGGGCGGCTATGCAGTGCCTCCGGGATCGGCCCACCTTTGATCTAGCGACGATGTGATGTGGTGATGCCATCACGAACGTAACCTCGTGTGACGTCGGCATATTGATGTCATGACGACGTCACAAATTTTGGCGACATCCCTCGTCATGGTGACGCCATAAGGTGACCTAACCATGTGATGACCTTTTGTGTCACTCGTGTTGATGCCGACGGTCACTTTTAGAGTTTGATGAAACATCTAAGGCTCTCGCCTTGATAAAAGCCGTCTTCCGAGACGAGTACCCATACACTACCGAGCCTCAGGTCCGGAACCTTTCTCTGCCCATTATAAAAAGCGGTCGGTGCGACCGGTGGAACTGGGAATCGAACCCGGTACCTCCTCCTCCATAGAGGCGGATTGGTACCAACGCCCTTCTCCAGTTTCTGCGTTCTCGAAACAAGAAAGAGAGAGAAAGAGACGATAAAAAGGAGGAAAGGCAGGGATGTTAACCAGAAGCGCGCCTGGTCTGCTACCCTACACCAGGAGGAAGGGAGTGAAGGAATCTTCGCAGACCACGCGCGCATTTCCCAAGCGATGTCCAGACCTATTCCAAGAATGGAACACCTCAAGCTCAGATACCGACATCTACAAACATCAGCGACCAACTGTGGTGGCAATGTGCAGTTCGGGACGAAGCGGTTTATACCCTACGTGTTCTCTTTCTTTCCTTCTTTCTGGGAGCAAGAGTGACCTCCAGACTTATTTCGCGCCAACGGAAAAGCGCGACCATAAATCAGGAGACACGACATAGCGGGAGCGGACACGAGGAACGGATTGAAGTAGCTGTAAAACTGTCGCCAGTGCGCAAGAAAATACGAAGACACGGCTGGAAAGCGCGGCAGCTAAGAACGCAAAGAGTAGCGACAAGCGAATACCGCGCAAGAAGAGAAACAAATCGGTCCGTCTTAATTCGAAGATCGCGTCCCCGACCGCTCTTGGCCCGCTTCTCCGCTTACGATTGCGACGACGAACGATCGATCGGCCCCAAGGCCGTCGCCAGCCGCCGCCGCTGTAACGCCGCAGTACCCCTGGAGAGAGGCTTACCCCGCAATACGGCAGGAGTGCAACGTTTTTGTCTTCGGCACAGAGCTGGCGCGTCTCCAACGGATCCCCCCAGCCCACGCGGCAAACAGACGCGAGAGAATAGCGAAAGCGAAAGGTATGTGGCGGCCAAACAAATTGGGTCGAGATGGGCAGCTGCTACAAGACAAGGCGCAAGAGATATAGAAAGCGTATAGCCCCGGTGACAATTTCAAGGCCGAGGCGTCCAAGAATCTTAACCTACGTACTTGCTTCTTTCTCACGTTGTTTGTCAGCGTGAACGTTGGGAGGCAAAAAATGGAAAAAACGTACGCTTTTTGTGAAACCTTAAAGGGACACCAAAGTGATACAATAAATAACTTTATAGAGATAAATTATACTCCGAAAAGTTTGCTACTGTTACATTCGCCACCATTGGTTTATTAAAAGATGATGAAAACAAGGATAAAGCTTAAATTTTAAATTTTGCATGTAAGTCACGGACTTCAAAGCGATTTTTTTTTTCGTTTTTTCTTTATTTTTTATTTTTGGTCAGATTGGCTCAACGAAATTTCCTGAAGCTTGGTATGTTAAGTCCTTGGCTCCCTCAAAAGACAATGCACCTCATTTATACTGGTTAGGAAGTACGTAGGGCCTTAGTAGACGCCGTTGAAATCTGTGACGTCAGGGCGAGTGGTGCGGAACTTCAAGGTGGCGTCGCCGCGTGCATCTGTGACGTCACGGCGAGTGGTGGTTCATGCGAATTTTCTCGCTTACCCAGCGTCTTTTCGCGGAAAGCGTGGATGTTTTTGGCATCGTGTAAGGATAATTTACTAATACGCGAAAAATCGTCCTTCTCTTTTGTGTCTCTTTAACTGAATTCTGCGTAACTGAAGCCTGCTGCGCGAAACTACCACGTTTACTCGCACAGTGCCAACACTGCCCAGTGTTGGCTAGTACAGTTCAATTTTGTCTAAGTGCTGCCTGGAATACTAGATAATATGGTCTAACTGCTGGATTCTTTTGGTTTTATACTGTACCTCTATCATTCGTCAAAACCCAACTATCAATACGTGGATTTTGTCTGGTTATATACTCTAAATAGATAAGTGCACTTATGAGCATGGAACCTATCTTTGCACCATTGTTGCGTCTGTCCCCAATAGTCCTATCAGGAGATCAGGGCCCCGTCGAGCTTCATGGCTCTTTTCCTTGATTTGTTGTCCAGTGTACGCTTGATTTATACATAAATATAATACATTAAAGTTGGCTATCAGGGACGTAACTAGAGGTAATGAAAAGTAATGCTCGTGCACTTCTAATTTGCAGTCATCACTGAGATTTTTTTGTTTCTCTCCAAAATACGCAAAGCTCGCAAAGAAAACACAGCGGAAAAGGGGTGAACTGAAATCTCTACGGGGAAAAAAAATCACGCAGAAAACGAAGCAAAGTTTCTCTATCGAGTGCCGAAGCCGCAAAAAGGAAAGGTTTCGATCCATCCAAGTTGATGACCCATTTGTGTTTTCTTTTTTTTACCACATCCACTAACAGATAAAGCAGTACGAGTCGCTGGCTCTCGCTAATTCCGTGCAATGAAGCGAAAGGCTCGCGTCAGCCTATCAGCGGCGCGAAGCCACTACAATCCAGTAATACTTCCGCGAAGCTTCCCTCCTTTCAGTGACGACGCCCCTAGAGAGATCACAGATGGAGAGGGAGAGCATTGATATGATGGCGGCAGGCAACCCGTTAATCTCTCGGCAACCGCGCACAGAGAGATCAGAGGCGTACAACGCAGGAACACCCCATTCGGCGCTATTTTTCTCTTAGACGATGAGGCACACATTTCACTGCACCGAACAGGGTGAGAACAGGGCGAGTATTCGGGGCTGAGACAGAGATCGAGAAAGGGAAACGGCGAGGACAATATGGCGCCCAAAGTGCTGACCACTGCGAGGCCAGCTAACGAGGAAAGCCGAAAAAAAAAAGGAAGGACTGGACATTGGGAAACCGAAGATCAAGCGATGTCTAAAATGTTGCGGCTCGAAAAAGCAAACAAAACAAACACAACAATGTGTCGCGAAAGTAGGAAGTCGGTAGTGTGGAACGGTTTGTTGATTGCGCACTTTCGGAACCAACTGACCGATGCCCGCACGTACTAACGAGAAGGCGCACTACTGACCGGAGTGGTCATTCATCTCTCTCGGCTTTCTCTCGTTAAAAAAAAATAAAAGGTAAAGTAATCTTGGCAGAGAAGAAAGATGCTGCGGCCAAGAGAAGGGCGTGCCATACGCGGAAACCGTAGCTTTCTTTTGGCATCAAAGCGCGCCGGCCGTGCGACGTCTATTAGAGGATTCTCGGAGAAATCTATAGCAGAGCGGATCGGAGAAGCTAAGCGTATAGAAGAGATCACTGCTGCCATCTGGCGTTTCTATAATGCGGAGATGCTGGCACTTGACGCTTCTTTGTTGTTGCTCGAAGTCCTCAAAGAAGAATTTCTCTTGCGAGGGAGGAGGTGGTTCGTACTGAATGTCGAGCAGCGCTCAGAAAGAAACACCGTACACGAAAAGCGCGCCGACTCACAACTGATTCTTATTCCTAAAATTCAGTAGCCCTTGCCCTCTATCGGGAAAATGGGGGCAAGCGAAGCGTGGTTTGCACGTGCATGACCCACTACTTACATTCATTCATTCATTCATTCATTCATTCATTCATTCATTCTTTATTTACTACTTTCTTTCTTTCTATCGCATTGCGCATTGCTCCCTCCAAACTGTTTCCTTCCTCCATGCCGGGAATCGGACCTTCGTGCGCGTGCTCAACAGCGCAGCACTTAGTTGCTACAGGCAACAACGACGACCATGCGTACATGTCCAGGCAACAATGAAACGTGGCCACGTGAAATGATAAGCGACCTCGAGAAAAGATCACACTGCTGTATCGGAAACGGCTCATCGCCGTCAAGCCCATGATCGAGACAGCATCAATTATTGGAAAACGGCGCACACAAATACGCACATCAATGGCGCAACCATCGAGGGCCGCATTTCTGCACACTCGCCGGCGCCGGGTTTCTCGCATACAACGCCGCCGCCACCGAAATCCGTAACTCAAAAGCTTCGCATGAAAGAAAGAAAGAAACACACCACTCGGAGGCCGAAGTCAAACGACACCGCCAGCCCGAGTCAGCGACGGCCAGCTGCCGCCCATCTCCTAAAGGCTCAGGCCTACCGGGACGACGGGTCGGCGCTGGGTGATCATATTCGGGGGAGGGTGTGGGCGCCCGTCTAGTCTGACACATCACTAGCGCCACCTGTGGCGCCCCTTTCACGCCTTGATGACAAGCCCGAGAGAAGCATGGGATTGCTTTTCCCATCGCCTACGCGGACGGTTTCACTTACGTTCAGAACGCATTAAACGTGTTCTGTTCAACAGCTCTTCTCGCTTTCATTCGCCATGCCCCGCCATCGCCTTCAGCCTTCACGCCAAGCCCTCACTCCCGAGGTCAACCGCGAGCTCGCACGTGTAACTAAAAGCGTGCAGTGTTGCCGCGGCTGCAAACAATATTGCTACGTACCAGTGTCATCGTGGTCCACAAGACGAAGAAAAGGACGACAATAAGATAGACTGGCGCGAGCTGTTCCTATCAGCAGCGCTGCTCGGTGAACCACTTGCAAATACATCTGTTGCTAGTCCTCGAGTCTCTGTTTATATTCCCCGTAACATATTTGGTGGAGCGGTGCGATCCCCGTCCTCGCCACGGAACTCCGCAGCGGGCGTTCGCTCTCGGCTTTCAACATGGCCTCTCAAGACTCGAATGCACCCACTCCGGTCGTCACGCCTCCTGTCCTGCCTTCCAACCAAGCGGCCGCAACAACTTTCGTTACGCTTCCCGTCTTGAAAGACCCTGGCGTGTTCTCGGGCCTCGAGGGTTCCGACGTCGACCAATGGCTGCGCCTTTACGAACGTGTCAGCGCCAGTTACAGGTGGGACCCCACACTCATGCTCGCGAATGTCATCTTTTACTTGGACGGAACCCCTCGTGTCTGGTTTGACACACACGAGCATGACATTACAAGCTGGGACAGCTTCAAGGAAAAGATCCGTGAGCTTTTTGGAAACCCTTTTGGTCGCCGACAAGCCGCAAAGAATGAATTATCTACTCGCGCGCAAACTTCCACTGAGTCCTACATCAGTTATATTCAAAGTGTCCTAGCACTCTGCCGCAGAGCCGACGAAAACATGTCCGAGCCAGAAAAAGTTGCGCACATCCTGAAGGGTATAGCCGACGACGCGTTTAACTTGCTGGTATTTAGCAACGTTACGTCTGTTGATGCGATCATTCAAGAATGTCGCCGCCTGGAACAGGCTAAAAGCAGACGCATCTCACATCAGTTCCAGCGCCTTCCGAATACCGCAGCGACGTCATCTTGCCTGGACTCATATCGTCCTCCAGACACTTGCGATAACTTGACACGACTCGTCCGACGTGAACTTGAAGCAGCCGCTCCTGCTACAGTGCCACCACCGCACCCTGACCATTCTCCTTCAATCCCCTTGCCCCTAATTCAAGCAGTCGTGCGACAGGAAATTGCCAGCATGGGTATTTGCTCCATTTCGACGCCTCCCCGTACCGACTTCCAGCAACAATTCACGACTCCACGTCCATTCCCCTCTGGCTCTCCATCAACATTCCGCAATCCGTCCGCATGGCGAACACATGATGACAAGCCCATTTGCTTCTCTTGTCACCGTATTGGGCATGTTTCTCGCCATTGCAGAAGTCGCTGGGGTCCTACTACTCAAACTTTCCAGCGTTCTTCCAATGGCCGTCCCGTTTATCGTCATGCGACCAGCCCAGACCACTTTGCCCCTCAGGAACCTGTGAGTGATCCCCGCTACTCCCGCTCACCATCGCCCCAACGTCGCCAGTCTCGTTCTCCCCAGCCCCGCCGACCACTTTCGCCCGCCTTCCCACGACGCTCCTCGACGGAAAACTAAATGTTGCAGCCCCTGGAGGTGGCGCTGCATCAATGGGACTGACCGAAAATCCTCTATTGACCATACAGACGAAACAGAACCTTATCGATGTACAAGTGGACGGTGTGCATGTGACTGCTCTTGTCGACACTGGGGCTCAACTTTCCGTCATGACCACTGATTTTCGCCGAAAGCTCAAGAAAGTCCTCACACCTGCGACGACTAAGTTCATCCGTGTTGCCGACGGGGGAACAGCATCTGTCGTTGGAATGTGCTCCGCTCATGTAAGCATCGCTGATCGCCACACAGTTGTTCTCTTCGCCGTCCTTGAAAAATGCCCACATGACGTAATCCTAGGCCTCGACTTCCTGTCCGCACATTCTGCCCTCATTGACTGTTCGGCCAGTACACTCCGTCTTCACTTGCCCATAACAGACCCTGCTGCACCACGGCCGAGTCGCCTCTGCACTGCCCGATATGTTCGCCTTCCAGCCCAAACACTGACCTACGTCGAGTTCGTATCAAGACCACCAGTTCCCGACGGCGACTATGTGCTGACACCTATCACCGATGTCCTCATCAGCCGCGGCATTACATTACCGCACACCGTTCTGTCTGTCGCAGGGAACTCCACGTGCCTTCCAGTTGTCAATTTTAGCTTGACACCTCAAGTGCTGCCGCAAGGCATCTCTTTGGCATTGCTGTCCACCTTAGAAGACAACGCAGTGAATGCTTTCACGGTGGCCACTCCTTCCGACACCTCTGCCCAGCACCAATCCAATACTTGCCCCGACAGCGCAGTTAAGTCGATGATTGCTTCTGATTTAACACCGCAGCAGACTGACGAGCTCCACCGGGTTCTACTGTCGTACATCGACGTTTTCGATCTCGGCGGCCGTCCATTGGGGCAAGCTACTGGTGTGACGCACCGCATAAACACCGGTGATGCGCCTCCTATCCATAGGCGTCCATATCGCGTGTCGGCGACTGAGCGTCAAATTATCCAAGATGAGGTCGACAAAATGCTCGCCAAGAACATCATTGAGCCATCCTGCAGCCCTTGGGCGTCCCCTGTCGTACTCGTCCGCAAGAAAGACGGCACATGGCGTTTCTGTGTCGATTATCGACACCTAAACAGAATTACAAAAAAAGACGTGTACCCTCTGCCACGAATAGATGACGCCCTCGATTGCCTCTATGGTGCCCGCTATTTTTCCTCCATAGACCTACGTTCTGGGTACTGGCAGATTCAGGTGGATGACATGGATCGCGAGAAAACGGCATTTATCACACCTGATGGCCTATACCAATTCAAGGTCATGCCCTTCGGCCTTTGTAACGCTCCAGCCACCTTTGAACGAATGATGGACTCTCTGCTCAGAGGCTTTAAATGGTCCACCTGTTTGTGCTACTTGGACGATGTCGTTGTTTTTTCACCTACATTTGAGACTCATATAGAGCGCCTGTCAGCCGTCTTAGATATCTTCCGTCGCGCTGGCCTGCAGCTGAACTCGTCCAAGTGTCACTTTGGCCGTCACCAAATTACAGTACTTGGCCATTTAGTAGACGCTAACGGCGTACAACCAGACCCAGCCAAAATTAGCGCAGTCAAAAACTTTCCAGTACCACGATCTGCAAAGGATGTTCGCAGCTTTCTCGGACTATGCTCTTACTTCCGACGCTTTGTGAAAAATTTTGCAGACATAGCGAGACCCCTTACGCAGCTCCTCAAACAAGACGTCCCGTTTTCATGGAGCTCAGAAGAGGCCTCTGCGTTCTCCAATCTCATCGCGCTCCTCACTACTCCTCCGATTTTGGCCCACTTTGACCCCGCTGCCCCTACTGAGATCCGTACGGATGCAAGTGGCCATGGCATCGGCGCAGTGCTAGCTCAACGCCAACGTGGCCATGACTGCGTTATTGCATACGCCAGCCGCCTGCTATCAGCTCCTGAACGCAATTATTCCATAACAGAGCGCGAGTGCTTGGCTCTCGTTTGGGCGGTCGCGAAATTCAGGCCATACCTCTATGGACGCCCATTTTCGGTAGTTACCGACCACCACGCGCTCTGCTGGCTGAACTCCCTCAAAGATCCCTCAGGGCGCCTTGGTCGCTGGGCTTTGCGTCTGCAGGAATTTTCTTACTCGGTCGTGTACAAATCTGGTCGCTTGCACCAGGACGCCGATTGCCTCTCCCGGTACCCTGTCGACGATCCTGATGACAGTGACGCCAACACGGTGCCCTCCATCTTCTCCGTGTCCGCCTTCATTCACATTGGGGAAGAACAGAAACGGGACCCACTGCTGCTTGACATCATCAGCCGCGCGGAATCTTCCCCAAACGACGCCTCCGTCCGTCGCTTTGTACTTCAAGAGGGCGTCCTATACCGCCGCAATTTCCGACCTGACGGGCCTGACCTTCTTCTTGTCGTGCCTAAGCATTTACGGCGCAGTGTCCTCGCTGAACTTCATGATGCGCCCACAGCTGGACACCTTGGCGTATCTCGTACGTATGAGCGCGTACGGCGACGTTTCTTCTGGCCAGGCCTTGCTCGCTCGGTACGCCGATACGTCGCTGCGTGTGAGTTATGTCAACGTCGCAAAACACCGTCGCTGCTACCTGCTGGCCATCTTCAACCAGTAGACATACCCACGGAACCGTTTCACCGCGTTGGGTTAGACCTGCTTGGTCCTTTTCCCGCATCAACATTGGGAAACAAGTGGATAGCAGTGGCTACTGATTATGCTACGCGCTACGCTATTACGCGAGCTCTACCAACGAGTTGTGCAACCGACGTTGCTGACTTCCTGTTACGGGACGTTATACTGGTTCACGGTGCCCCAAGACAACTGCTCACCGACCGTGGCCGTTCGTTTCTCTCTCAAGTAATCGCCGACATCCTGCGTTCATGTTCCACGCAGCACAAAGTGACCACTGCTTACCACCCTCAAACCAACGGCCTCGCGGAACGGTTCAATCGCACGCTTACGGACATGCTCGCTATGTATGTGTCGCCGGACCACCGAGACTGGGATATTGCCCTACCCTACGCAACTTTCGCGTATAACTCCTCGCGCCACGACACAGCAGGTTTTTCACCTTTCTACCTATTGTACGGAAGAGAGCCGACATTACCACTGGACACCATCATTTCATCCAGTACCTCGTCCACCAGCGAGTATGCTCATGACGCTATCGCGCGAGCCGATCATGCCCGTCAGCTCGCTCGCGCTCGCCTGACGGCGTCGCAGAGCAACCAACGACGTCGGTACGATGCCTCACATCGAGACGCACATTTCGTTCCCGGTACCCTAGTGCTACTCTGGTCCCCTAATCGTCGAGTGGGCCTATCTGAAAAACTTTTGTCACGTTACACGGGACCTTACCGTATAGTGCGTCAAGTAACACCTGTCACCTATGAGATTGGCCCCATGTGTCCCTCGTCATCTGTCGTTCGGTCCAGTGATGTTGTTCACGTCTCACGGCTCAAGCCCTACAACACGGCTTCTGAAAACGACCTTTAAAGCTCCGGGACGGTGCTTCCGCCGCCGGGGGTCATGCTACGTACCAGTGTCATCGTGGTCCACAAGACGAAGAAAAGGACGACAATAAGATAGACTGGCGCGAGCTGTTCCTATCAGCAGCGCTGCTCGGTGAACCACTTGCAAATACATCTGTTGCTAGTCCTCGAGTCTCTGTTTATATTCCCCGTAACAATATATACAACAACGTTAAGCAGTGATGCTACCGAGGACTTCTGATTTGGAGCAATTTTTGGAGCAGCAAAATTTCCGTTTTGAAGCACTTTGGAGCAGCAAAATTTTCATCTTGGAGCACTTTGGAGCAGATAACTTTGCATCTGGGAGCACTCTGGAGCAGCGAATTTTACATCCTGGAGTGCACTACAGAAGCATATTTCAATAACATTCAAGCACCGGAATATTACTATGGGGCTCTTATGAAGGCTAGAAATATTTCGATTCATTGCAAATCTCATGGAAAAAATCATCTCAGGAGAATTCCATACTTCACTCGCTAATGAAAAAATAAGAGCTCATGCAGTTGAGTGTTCTGAATTAACCTCTTCGGCGATTATTTTCGACACTAGCAAATAAACAGAATACCAGATCAATAAAATTGCACTTTATGAAATAACACTCTAAATACATCTATGTGGTTATCAGCAGCCATTGTAGACAAACGCCGTGATGAACAGCAGTGCCTCAATGCCAAAGAGCCACACTGTCCCTAATGAATTCCCCTAAGAAAACTCCAAGGCGAAAGCCAGGTTCTTTTTCTTCTCGATCGACGGGTTGATCCTCCCCCTCCCTCTATGCAAGCTATCTGCACCTCACCTGGTTTTGCGCTAGCTCCATGATCGGCGCACCAATTACGGAAGCAGTGTAAAGCGACGATGTCGTGATGGCGTCATCACGTGACATCACGATATATGACGCCATGATGACGTCACAAGTTTTGACGATCTATGACGTGATGATGACGCCATCACATGATTATTTTTTGCATCAATCGATTGACGCCGCCGACGGTCAATTTTCGTGTTTGAAAAAATCTGATGCTTTCGCATTAATATTGCGTATTGAACGTTAGCAACCTGCCTTATATACCAAACTGTCCTCCACCATGTCACCTCCTTGCCATGCGCGAAACAGCTTCGCTTATCATACACTTCACAGAGTGAAATGGCTCCTCAACTGTTTTTAAATGTTTATTGTGATAACAATTGTATATACGCTCTCCGAGGATTTTTGCCGTCGCCATTGCCGTAATTTTCTGCATAAAGACCAAATTAATAACATCACCACGCGCATTCTAGCCGCGGGTAAAAGCTTGCGAGCGCTGGCGACGAACGCGGCTCAAGCGGAGATTAAGCTAGCCGGCCGTCTGTCTCCATCGCACGGACCAGCGCATGAGATAACATCTTCCCGCGTGCGGGCCTGCCGTCGATTGCTCATCAAACAGAGAGGAAACGCCCCGCCCGTCTTTCGTAAGGAGCATGAAAGGACGCCAGGGGAGCGGAGGGGGGGGGGGGGGGGGGGCAGGGGACCGCATTGTTCGAAGGGCGCAGTCGCTTGCGCGTGCGCCATCTCGAGGCATCAGGAGACGGCTCGTAAACTTGCTGTGCTCTCAACGCTTACTTCGTGTTTAGAGAACTCAGAGCAAGAAAACGCTTCGGTTCCTGGAGCGACCATATTCCCTTAAACCAGTGTTTTGTTGAGTTACGCGAGATCGAATCCAAAAGAGTTAGCTGCTAGCCTTACTTCGTTTAACAATACAATTTGTTGGTATCGCATTCATTGCTTCGACCGTCAGCTATTGACGCCCGAAAGCGAGGGGCGGACGTGTAACATGGGGTAGCCGCTTCACTGTGGGCCGTCAGCGACGGGCCCGCTACTGACAGCTGCGTATTTGCGGCTGCTCCGACCAGGATATATGCTTTTATTAATGAGATGACATTTTTAAAAAGCAAGCAAGAAATTCGAATTGGAACCCTAGCACGTGAGCTCGAAAGGGCAGGGCCTTTTAGGGGGTATTTACCGCAGAGTGATTAAACTTGGACGTGCTGGTCTAAGCAATTACGAAAAAGCTCTTCCGAATGAAGATCCATGGATAAAGTATATCTGAGGAAAAGTGTGAACGCGTTTCCACCGTTCGCGTGCTCTTCCATAAACGCGAACCAATGAAAATTCGATATTGTTCCATATATATACTGCTAGCGATCCCAGGTCCCAGATTTCATTCCGCGATCTCAGGAAACAGAAGTGACAGACATTTTAGCAGCACACATGTAGTTATTACTGAACATTGCTTTCCTTACGTGCCGTGCGACGCTTGAAACGAGCTATCAGCAGCGTTTCTAGAACAGACGACGTCCGCCGATGAATCGCCGTCGCACTTTCTCGCTACCGAGAGGCCTAGACGTCACGAGCCTCTGCGGAGGACGCGTTTTGCTGTCGAGCCGACTGGCAGAACAGACGCTGCGTCGGCACCATGCATGGCATCGTGACTTATTCGGGACGCACGCGCGAGCGCTATTTATTCAGCGGAATAATTCTTGGTTCATGGTTGCGACTTTGGCAGCCCCAAGATCAAGCTGCACATGTTCTGATGCGGCGGCCGTGCGATTGCCGGTGATATACGCCACGAAACCCGAGACTTTGGCGCAGTTTGGCGCAATTTTCGTCGATATTATCAGGATGGCGCAGTAAATACAATTTGGCGCACTTTGGCGCAGTTGGCGCAGGAGTGGAATCACTGCGTTAAGACAAAGATTAAGTTAAAAGCGTTAAAGAACGCCAACAATGTCCCTGTTTCCTGGAACTGAGATCCGCGTTGTTAATGGCGTTAGGAGCCGATTTAAATCGCTGTCTTGGTATGCCATGAAGGAGACGTTACACATCGCTTCCGTATTCGATTCTATAAGGAGAATTGTATGTGAAGTAACGGAGCGGGGGCGTAGCAAGCATTTTTTTTTCGACGGTGGGAAGGGGGAGGAGGTTGAACCGCCTACTCCCCTCCCCTGGCTAAGCCAGGAACATGCAGGAAGCTGCTCGCAGTGCTACCACCAAAGCATGGCGGCCACCTCGACGTCGGTACACAACCTCACGCGCCTACATGGCCTTGCGCTCGACGGTAGCAGTTCTTCAGTGGATTATCGCCGTTATCGACCTGTCCCAGGGCGGAATGAGCACCCCTGTCATCCTGTCACGTTGCTTGTTTGCGCAGCTCCTCAGCGTGCTACTACCCTAAGATGACAGCGACGATGACGTCAGTGCGAGCTAACCATAAGTACATGACGTTCGCACTGGAGCTCAAACTCATGTTGTCCGCTATCGGGAATAAATAACGACTGTAGAAAAAAAAAGATCACAAGGTTCCTCATGCTAAGACGACTGGAAGGCCAAAGCCATCTTCTTTTTCTTCTCACCCGATCGCATTGATTCTGCCTCGCCACACACCGAAAGCTTTCTACACCTAACGTGGTTTTCCACTGCCTAGATCGGAGGCACTGCAAGCTTTCTGCAGCTCATCCAGTTTTGCACTGCCTCCGTGATCACCGCACATTTGACTAAGCGACGATTTCATGTGATGAAATCATCATGTGACTTCATAGTGACGTCGTGACGACGTCACAAATACTGGCGACTTGAAACGTCATGATGACGCCATCAAGTTAATTTTTTTGCATCACTCGTGCTAACGCCAACGCTGTCGGACGCCGACGGTCGATTTTCGCGTTTGATAAGGCATCTAAGGCTTTCGCTTTAATGAAAACGGTAGGAAAACGGAATACCCAGCGCATAGGTCCCGTTTTGCAAGCTGCAGTGGCGAAGAGATAATCGAGAGGGAAAAAAAAATGTTTGTCACACCATAAAAACAAGTACGAGTGTTCAAGAAATATCTCCTAAACTTTAGTAAATTGATATTAAGAACACTGACACGACATATTGAGATATCGAGTGCTCGACTAACAAGAACTTGTGTCTATACGAAGTAGCGGTAAACATAAAACGCCGCGAAACAGACAAAAGTGAGTTCTGTCTGCGCCTGCTAACTTATTTCCGTGATCATTTCTGAGTCGTTAGAAAGGGAACGACGCACAATACTACGCCACACAAAAGTAGCTAAAAGAAAAGAAAGAGTCACGTGTTATTGTATCGTAGGACTGAACTGAACCAACGGTCAAGCATACTACGTCCTTCATGACGCCTTATGAAGCTCATAAGCTTGCGTGCCAGCGAAGACGCCAACACGATGAGGTCTATGCACTCTCGCTTCCTGATCCTCAAAGGTTCTCAGAACGTCGGCGTCCTTCTGCGCCATCGCCTAGCTTCTTTAGTTTTCAAATTCGCCGAGGTTCCGCGGCCGTGCACTTCGGGTAGGCATACCATACGGCGGGCGCCGCATGCACGGGCACGAGATATATATCTTTCTACCACGATGAATCTTCTAGCCAGGCTAGCCCACCACAACGTCTCTTTCCTTCCGAACACCCCGAGAAGCGAGGCGTTTCCGCGTCGCTTGGCGCGAAAGTGCTCCCCGCGCATCGCCCCCGTAAACGGCGGAAGACACACGGCAGTCGTTAAGCGCAGGCGTTATAACCTCTCGCATTTTTCCTCGCTCACTCGACACTCCAAGAGGCAGTGTTGCGACATGCCGCGAGGCAGCTGCTGCGAGTGTTAACACGTGTCCCCCAGCAATCAGAGGCAAAAAAGCACACCAGAGATCGCTATATAGGCTCAAGGCAAGGGAGGAGATGCATTAAGTGCGGCGGCGATTGAGAACTGAAACGTGTCCACCTGTTGCCCGCAGGCGACGATAAATTTCCGGCAGCCTGTTTTCTTTCAACTTGGTTCTAAAAGCACGTTTTCTCTTGCGCTTCTTTCGTTCCTAAATTCCGCCTACGTCTTCGCACGCCTGGAAAAGGTCAGACAGATCATAAGCGGCGATGTTCCTACTTGACACCGCGAGACTCCGACACGTGAAACGCGCAAGCTCCGACAGTTTCTTGACCTCTCGCTTCGTGCTCGAAATTCCGAAGCTGTCATGTGTAACCTCTCTCACCACCTGGTGCGGCTAGGAAACGTGTTGCTGCTCGATGTTCGACACAGAGTTACCCGCGGAAAACGTGCTGTTATGCTCTTCAACTTGACATCATATCGCACTTCATTTGACGATGGTAACGCTGTAACCGTTAAAACTGAAATGACTACAACACGGAAGCACTGTTTGTTGGGGAACAGGGTGAATGACCGCGAACACATTGGTACTTGTATGTCGGCCGGGCAGTGAAAGGCCGGCATGAAGTAATCGCGCGTATTAGCCGCACAGAGGACGTCGATGTGCTGTTGACCCTCGCCATCGAAGGCGATGTCCGTGTTCTTTGCTTAGTGTTGGGACTGAAGAGGCACAGAGCAATTAGCATTGTCCGTATTGCTGCGCTACCAATCACGACACATTTTTTCGAGGGAAGCCCCCCCCCCCCCCCCCCCCATCTTCTAAGATTTGTTTTTCCCGTTATTTTCTCTTTTCCGCAATCGTTTCCAAGTGGTCCTTGCGGACCTGTGCTCGTTTCGATATGCTAATCGGTTAGTACGTAGCGTTTCCGCTCAGATATCTCTACACTGAGAGGGGTGCCCACGCTTTGGAAGCACTGGAACTGGTGGCGACTTTACGCATCGTGTTGACGTACGACCATCGCGACATCGGCCGCACAACGAGACTAGCCAGACAGACCTGTCGGTCCACAAAACCTGGTGATGGTGGCAAAGAAGGACTATGGGCATCAAAAGCTACTATGCAGCGTTCTCAGACCCCACATTCCTGTTGAGTTAGCGAGCCAGTCTAGCTGGATAAACTCAGTCATACATAAGCCACAAGCATCAGAAAAGCGGCCCGTCCCCAGCACGCGAGAGGAGGCCCAAATATAGGGACCAACACACCTGCGCAACAAAGCGGCAGCGGGCGTTATACTAGAAGACCGATCAGAATGAGCGGGCTGGAAGGCCGTCGTTGCTTAATGTGTTGCGTAAAAGTCATTCTCATAGCGGCGCGTTAATGAAAACGTACAGCTATCTTATTATTCATTGCAATTGGGGTTGTTTTCCGGCTGTACAAGACATCAAACCAGATGCAATGTTAACACTTTCGTCGATTAAGCAACAAGCGATGTCTGCAGGGAAAATGCTGAGGGGTCTGCCACTTTTGAACGCGCCTTATAACAGCGACGCGGCTTCCTTCGCCTCCAGCGTGCTGCACACAACTGGCGCGCAAGTCAACATATCAGAATGGCGTGCAGGTGCAGGGGGCGCGGGGCGATAGACACCGGAGAACCAGGAGAGGAAGCAAGACGACAAAAAAAATGTACAGTTCATATTAGACAAGGCGGGTCCCCGCTACAGCTTAGGCGGCAACATTAAAGCAAAAGACGAAACAGGCTTGTAGGCGTATAATAGAAGGTCCCACAAAAAAAAAAAAAAAAAAAAAAAAACAGCAGCTATCGCGCAAGAGTGTGTGTGTTTGTGTGCGTGTGTGTGTGGGGGGGGGGGGGGGGGGGCGGGGATTAGGTGAAGGAGCAGGAACCATGGCACACCGCTCGAAGAACTTGCATGACGAGAACTAGCGAACGCTGAGGCTTAGGTACTAAACTAGCTAATGCAATCACTACCCGTGTACTTAACGCTGCGGCTTAGATATTGAACTAGCTAGCTAATGCCACCACACCTTCGTATGCTTAGACCTACGCGCACGTTTAATAACAATTTCAGGAGTTTTACGTCCCAAAACAGCGACATGATTATGAAACACGCCGCAGTGATGGACTCCAGATTGCTTTTGACCAACTCAACCTCAGGTACACTAACGTGCACGTAAATTCAAGACTTCAACGGCGTTTCCGCATTTCGCCCCTATCGAAACGCTGCCATAATGGCCGGAAATCGAACCCACATCCTCGAGCTCACTTAAGCGCATGTCCCAAATGGTCAATAGTATCCCGGGACCCCAATTACGGCGTACCTCAACACAATGTGGTTTTGCCACCTAATAATACTAATAATAATTGTTGAGACTTCACTTTCCAAACCACGATATGATTATGAGAGACGTCATATTGGAGGGCTCCGGAAATCTCCGACCACCTGGGGTTCTTTTATAGAGTGCACCTAAATCTAAACATACGGGCCCCTAGCATTTCGCCTTCATCGAAATGCGGTTGCCGCGACCGGGATTCGATCCCGCGGCCTTCAGGTCAATAACAACCGAGCACCATAACCACCAGACCACCGCGGCGGGTGTTCTGGCAGGCAAAGGTTCAGAATTTTAAGCGTTCTTATTTACGGTTGTCCTGAGAAAAAAAAAAATCCAGCGCCAATGTCGTTCTTGTGTAGCGATTAGTGTAGTTCCATATTCCGCGCTAAATGCAGCTCCACTACTGTGGAGCCTGAGGAAATGCGTAGCACGGTCACCCAGCGATTCCCATGGTGCTGTTGTTAGTCTCTCTTTATGAATGATCTCTCGCAGGAGTTCGTAACACCGGCACGAGAGAAGAGCCGGGTGGGGGGGAGGGGGGGGGGGGAGTAATCGCGCACCTGGCGAGGCGGTGGCGCCCTCTCTTGCGCGGCGCGGGTGTAAGCCGCATGCTTTCGAAGCGTTTCAGCGATTTTAAGTTCATTATTGCAATAACTTATTGGTTACTTTTGTTAATTATATTATTTCAGACCTTGTTAATTTATTTTAACCCGGTTTTGAGCATTGCTAGCCTTGTTTTAGGTCTGTATTGACCACTCGATTTTGAGCGTGACGACGCCACATGAGATCTGTGGAATGACGACAAGTCGGGCCCCTAAAGTGCTACGCACTTTAAAAACAAGCAGTTGGATAAAAATTCATCGCCATCTGCAGATGCACTATGATATACAAGTAGTTCAGGCTTCTTTAGCGATAAAGTGGTAGCGCGTACAGGGTACGCAGGTGCTGCACGCAACTTTGACAGCCGATCGAGCGGATGTGCTCGTCCGCCGACCCTCGCGCTGCAAAACAATGCGTGTCACGTATCGCGCTGCCGACGACTGACGGAGAGAATATCAATTTAGCTGCGGCAAAAATAGTCAGAGAGAGAGAGAGAGAAAATGACATAAAGAGATGAAAACACGCCGCTTCGGGTGGCCGCGGCCAGCATTGAGAGCACACACGTGTTTTCCAGCCAGTGCGCAGACGGACGTACGGCCGCGGCCACCTGCGGTTGTCGCGCTTGATACCGCTCCATCAAAATATTGTCAGCGCCAGTGTGCGCAACACAAAGCTTTTGACACGTCCGCAGCCGCTGCGACGAAGCGACAGCAGCGCCAGAAATTGATGTCCGTGCTCGTGAAATGTGCTGGTGAACACCGCAAGTGACACGCACACGTGTGTGTGTGTGTGTGTGTGTGTGTGTGTGTGTGTGTGTGTGTGTGTGTGTGTGTGTGTGTGTGTGTGTGTGTGTGTGTGTGCGCGCGAGCGCGTGCGTGCGTGCGTGCGTGCGTGCGTGCGTGTGTGTGTGTGTGTGTGTGTGTGTGTGTGTGTGTGTGTGTGTGTGTGTGTGTGTGTGTGTGTGTGTGTGTGAGCGTGGGTGTCTGTGCGCGTGGGCGCGCGCGCTGGGGGGAAGAGGGGGAGGTGTTGATCACATACTGAAAAACTGTCCAGCTTCTGTGGCTGATCGCCGGAATATGCGGGGCGCCGGCATTGCGCGTGCCAATGAAGGGCACACAAAATAATATCGAAATGAAAATAGTTGTTTCGTAATAAGTGCCCCGATTTAAAGCCTTTTGCGTCATAAGATGCCGCGCCACAAGCGTCGCTGTTCACGGATTTGCCTCCATTGCACAGCACCTAAAACGTATAGGCAAAAAATGCTTTAAATTCTCAAATGCATAAATTGAAAAGCGAGCAAACGTGTCAGCAGCCGCCTCTCGACCTCATTTTTCTCACACAGTAAAGTCGCGGGCACAGAATTTTTGTTTTACTCCGACACTGCCACACATGCGCACAGAAACCAGAAAACAACTATTTTTAACAAATTACGAAGCACCGCATGACCGAAACGAATACTACACCCGACAGCATCCGCTACCATAAGTTCTCGCGTGACAGCGCCTAAAATGGCGCGACGAAACGCCCCCATAGGCAGCGTGCAGTTGTAGTAGATGCAGAAAAAGCCTGTAGTAACATATACTAAATAGAAAAAATAACGATTTTCTCTCGTACTACTAGTAAACTTACACGTGGCCACACCAAAGAGGACAAGTATCACACATAAAACGAAAAAAAAAAAAAAGCTCAGAAGGTCCCTTACGCATTCGCCTAAGACAATTCGAAGGCGAAAGCCGCCCTCTTCTCACCGATGTACTGATCCTTTCCCGTCCACCTGCGAAAGCTTTCTGCACCTAACGTAGTTTTGCACTGCCTCCAGGATCGGAGGCACTGGTTTCGATCGGAGGCACCTGGTTTTGCACTGCCCCAGAGATCGGCCCACCCTCTGACCAAGCGACGATGTCGTGTGACGTCGTGATGACGTCATAACTTTTTTTCGTCACCAGTGTTGACGCTGCGCGACGCCGACGGTCAATTATGATCAGGCATCTAAGGCTTTCCCAAACAAGTTCCGACGCTCGACGTCTTGGGAGCTAAGCCTGTACCGAACAGTAAAGATTAACATAAGGGCGGTTATTACCCGCCGGCACTGGTCCTTCCCAAACGTCCCAAGTCCTGCTGTCGCAAGTGACACGCGAATGTCCTAAGATGCAGAGACAGCTTGTTACAACAGACACTGATTAGAAAAAAAAAAAAAAATCGATTCTCTCTCCTCTTAGTAAACTACCTTTTTCATAACACCAAAAGCACCGCTCGTGCCGCGAGAGAAACTCGGAAAGCGAGAAAAAGTAGCAAAAGAAAAAAAAAGAAAAAATACAAGCGGCGACATTGCCTCGGTGTTCCCGCAAAAAATCCCTTGGACTTCATGCAGTTTGCACAAGGACCGCGAAGTGTATAGTGAGCAAATGCCAGTTAAACGCACATCATGCGGTGTCATCGGCTAATTCCAGATGAAAATATCGTTCCGTCCCGTGTCTTCCTTCACGTCTGCTGTCTTGCGTAACTTGTTGGCTGCCTGCCATTATGCCTAAGTTCGTCTCAGCCACCGAAAAGTGGCGCACGTGCAGCTCAAGCTAAAAACGCCGTTCTCGTACACACTGCTGCCGACCCGCGATTCCTTCCCTTCATTATACTTGGCCTGCATCCAGTTTCATTACAGCCTGTGCCTCAAGCTGACTCGTCCCGTTCAACCGTCACGTATCTAGCCACAAACACCAACTCAAAATGCAGGAGCCAGGAGACGAAAACGCACGCCGGAAAGCTAGAACCAACCAACCACGCTCCGGCTTCCCGTTTGTCACACACCCCGAAAACTTATGCGTCACGACGCGCGGCGGCGCCACATGCGACTTCGCCTTCAGCATGGTGACGCGGGCAACGTCAAACGGCGCAGGTGCGAAAAGCCACGCGGCTCTCACACAACGCAAAAGCCAACAAAAGCCCGAAAGGCGACAGCCATCGAAAACAAAAAGTAAGCGATAGCGGCGAACGGGGACAGCATTCGGGAAAGCATGGCGGAGCAGGAGAAGTCGCCAGATGTCGCTTCTTCTGAGTGCATAAAACACTCTAGGTACGACGCTAAGGCATTCAAGTGTTCTGAACTTGGGGACAAGCTTAACTCATAAATGGAAGAGACAGAAAAAGAAAGAAATGCGACTGACTATATAGAAAGACACCCACAGGCGCGACGCCATATCTTTGGAGCTTCTCCCTGTAGGACACCCCGCCAATCTAGTCTCCCCGACACTTCAGACCCTCTTTACGACACAGCTACCAGACTGCATTTCGCCGTCAGGCGTTGCCGGCGTTATGCGGTGATAATAAATTGCGCATGCAAATAAAAGGCTCTCCCCTCGTCTCCCATGTCCGCGGAAAAGAAGCAAACCACGAGCAAAATAACAAAAAAAAAAGGAATGGGGGGAGGGGGAGAGAATAGGCTAGACGGATAGCCTGATGCGAGCTACAGACCTGATCAGTTCACGGGCGGCGGCAGCAGCAAGCGACCCGACGCCTCCAACGCCCAGTCCCCCACCCCTCAAGTTCTCTATTTTTACGCCAGAGCGCGCCTCATTCCACCCCGCATCAAGGGGGCCCCCTCCCCGAATGCCAACAACAAACCCTTGCTTCCGCAAGTTCCTTCACGCCAACCCTTCGCAGGCAGGCCTACAGCACCATCCACTTTCATTTATACGGCGTCGTTAGCCGCAGACGACCAATGAGGAACTAAAAATAAATTGAGGACAAGGTTAATAAGAAAAACACGAAGAGCGAGTTCGGGGATTGAGACGCCGTTTGAGAACGGCAATTGGTCTTAGCGGTCGTAAACGGCTAACGAGGCGAGGTTGTAAAAAAAAGAGAACGCGCGAAGCGTTCAATCGCTTCCTCACACTCGCTCGGCCAACCAGAAAAGCGAAGGGGGTTCCGCAAACTCTTCTCTACAAGCCGCCTCCGCTTAAGGAGTCATTATACAAGCGACAAAAAGGAGGCGAGGAATGAAGACAAGCGGGCCGGCGTTTGTTTTTCGCGCGTATACACACACAAAGGGGGCGTTCGCTTCGCTCACTGGCTGTGCTGCGAGGTGGCGCCAATCGAGAGACAAACACGCACATTCAGAAACAACATTTGCCCAGAATTTTTACGAGGACGGGCGAGGAGGGAGGCGGTCGTAGGAAAATTGTACGACGGGCAGGGGCCGAGGCCCGAGAGGTGTTTGACGAGCGTTGCAGCGCTCGAAGCCAGTGAAATACAAAGACATAAGCGCGAGTTGAGTGCGGGAGGAGGAATCCCAAAGATGCCGGCCTGTATCGGCGTTCTCCGAAGCTTCGTAAAAAAAGAACGCGCAGCGACGCGCTCGGGCTGACGGCACATAGTTGACGGCATAAAGTTCCAGCGAGTGAGCGTGCTGCTCTTTCCAAAACTTAGAAGATGCTCTGTTCGCCGGAGTTCTACGGGTTTTATTAGTGACGACGCCCCCTGTGTGTCGCTGTTAAATATAACGTCCCAAATCGAATGACATTCGTGGCGCCAGCTAGGTACCGCGTTGCTTCAGAGGGGATGCTCGTAACATCTATCCATGCGTCTTATCCAAATTCCGTGACCCGGCCCGCACTGATGTCATGTAGTGCGCGTTGACTGCTAAGAAGACGCGACTGCTAGGAAGTAATGGAAAGCACTTGGAAGGTTCCTTTGCAATTTTAACGACGCGTAGCATCTAAAACAGAAAACCATAAGAAAGGCGTATACTATCACTTTACGTGTGCGGATATCCCTCCCTCTCCCCCCCCCTCTCTCTCTCTCGCGCACGCGCGCGCGCACACACACACACACACACACACACACACACACACACACACACACACACACACACACACACACACACACACACACACACACACACACACACACACACACACACACACACACACACAACGTAGGTGCATAAAACGTGACTACGTCTTCTTGTACGCAGGAGACCTTTCCACCTACTCCCCAAAAGTTCTGTTTACCGTCAAGTTTGCACAGCCAATTACGCTGCATCATTTTTTTTTTTTAATTTTCGCGGCGTCCTCGCAAAGCTTTTCTTTACTTCTTATTCTTGCAGATGGCGTCGTAGCAACAGTGATGCGATTTCGTAAAACGGTTCGCAGAGTGAATCGTTCGGTTGTTACCCTCCCGGGTTTGTCGAAATCGCGATTCGCTGGCCAATCACAGGAGCCCAAGCGAAAGGTTCGCTTCCAATACCGTCACGAGAACGCGACCCTGGCACGAGACTTACGCCCGACAGCCATCTCGCGTCGAGAGTGTCTGTGTGTGCGTAGAGTGCACGTTGAATAATTTCATCTATAAAACGCACATGTAATACAGCGGTGTCAGTTTTAGTGCATATCCGTGTGTACAGAGGATGCACTGGTCTGTGCAAAGTTCAACGTTGTTGATTACGTAACCGGCGCTAACAGGTGTCACCGCAAGGGAGACTGGTGTGTGTCATTACGGTACAACCCGCCTTTTTCACGATGCCACGGCGCATGCGCGTGGCCCAATCCCACAACCCCGCTGCACCGTGCTCCTCCCGTATAGACGATTTTACCTAAGACACATGGGCACCGCCACCTCGGGCTGTTAAACGAACGTTTTCTTAATTTTGTGTATCGCGAACATGAATTAAACAAGGTCATGAGACGTCGAACGCACCAACCCAACCGTTTTCATACGCGTGAGCCTACCGTAGCATTATTTGTTTAGTAAGATAGCAAAACGGCAAGGTCAACAGCCCAATACGGCGGCATCGAAGCCCATCCGTAAAAGAGTCTACAGGTTGCAGAAATAAGCGTCTTTCCTAACTCCGAGCCACCATCAGGCTTACAACAGGTAGCGCGAAGACGTATTTGCGTTCACAGTGTCGCCTTTTGCTAACGTTTCGCCACTTCGCGGGTTTCCGCAGGATCCATGACATCAGTGAACGTTTCCCAATCTTGAGCGCACAGTATCTATGGCTATATACAGCTTGTACGTAACATACGTGACCAAAGAGCAAACCCAGTGTTTCTCGCTATAAATACCAATGTAGCGGGTGCGGAGTAAGTAAGACCGCAGCAATGCTTTTACAACACCTGTTCTGCCAATCACCTTCGCATCCTTAAAGAAAAAAAAAAAAAAAACCGGTAGAGGCGTTCGCGAGCACGACTGCACGCACGCACGAAGGAGCGCACTAAGAATACCGACTATGCATTTAGAGCCGCGCTCATACGTGAAACCCCTTGTTGCTTTTCACGGCGCTCGCTTTCCCAACTTCAGTTCTTGGCATAAGGGAAGCCAACAACAATGGGAAAAAAGCCACATACATCCGTACCATCCCCTTCGAATATAACGGCGCACCAAGCTATAGTTCAAGCGCGGTATACCAGACACGTTCAATATAGCTCTAAATATAGCCATGAACACACCTTACATCCCGATTATGAACTTTTCGCACACGCTCCCATGCATCGAGACTCAGAAAAAGAAAAGGGGGTGGTGGAGGAGGGGAGTGGGAAATATAATTCGACTTCTCTCCAGAAGCCATTCATTAGATGGCCATTGTTGAGGGACCACAATGGAACCGCGCAAGGCGTTTCGGCAGGCTTTCATAACCGAAACGTTAGCGAGCCGCAAAAGCACTGTACAGGTCGGGTTCTCGTAATTCAAAGAAAGCGAATTCGGAAGCACGGCGGAGTGAGAATAGATGAACACGAGGTGCACCGACCGTCGGATCAACCTGACGGGTATAGACTACACAAACAGTCAAGAAAGAATCGACACGATCATTAACCTTTCTGCATATCGAACATGCGAGCATTGGTTGCACGGTGGTTCGCTTTATATTCGTACCATTGTGCCCTGGTATAAGATGGCTTGCTGTGTGTACCTGTGTGGGCATCTTGTGTCTCGCATTTTTAGCGCACAAACGAACAAGGACGAAAAGCGACGCGGACACAGCGCCGCTTTTCGCCCTTGTTCGTTTGTGCGCTAAAAAGTGAAACACGAATTACCGACACGCCCAAGCATACGATATTTCAAGGCATCTTGTAGTTTGCGCGTTTGTGTTCCTGTGTTCATTGCGATACTAGCTTTTGTGCGCACACAATATACAAAGGTTTAGTACCGGGGAACCCAAGCTGCTTGCGTTCCATTGCACTCTCAGCTGCGCCCATGGAGAATACAAAGGAACGCAAGAGCTTGCGTACGCAGGCCCTTACGTTCCTTTGTATTCTCCTTGGGTGCGGCTGCATGGGAGAACATAAGGAACGCAAGAGCGTGCACTTAAGAGTAACGCAAGAGCAGCACTAAAACTTTACTGCCGCTCATAATGTCCCTAAATCTCTTTAGAGCTTTAGTACCACTAAGATGTTTTATTGGCACTAAAATGCTTTTAGTGGCACCATATGGTCTCTAAGGTTTTAGTGGCACTAAAACTCTGAGAGTTGTAGTGCCGGGGCCCCATTGCGGCTTGGGTACGCAAGCCCTTGCATTCCTTTGTATGCTCGTGCGGCTGGGAGGAAACAGAAACGCGAGAGCCTGCGTACGTAAGCCCTTGCGTTCCCTTATATCCGCCAAGGGTGCGGCTGCAGGAGTACAAAGGAAGGCAAGAGCGTGCGTACGCAAGCAGCTTGTGATCCCTGGCACTAAAACTCTCTAATAAATGAGGACAGGGTCAAAGAACACAAACCGGCGTTGACCACGCATGCATGTTCCCAGTGACAGTGTCCTCCTCACTGTCATGATACCAAACAAATAGCTCATTCAACTCACCGAGATATCAAGTCTTTTTAAAGAAGTGCTGACACAACCTTGAGGCATAGCGAAAGGGACATTCTTTTGTTTCCTCGGCATGCAGTGCTAACTCTCTCCACAGACGGAAGTCAAGAAACTCGTATAAATTGTTTTAGTTGGTTTTGAAGTTTTCATCACCCAACGTCTGCGAGCGGCCTCACCGCGATCGACATTGTCATGACGAGGCAACAGCGTCGATGAAATAGTTGTCGGAGTCGCTGGACGACAATTTACTCATCGTTCTTTACGCGTAACAGGTGCAAGTGACAATAAAGCTGCTATTAGGTCACGAGTTGCTGTCCCCACGTCACTCAGACTTACGTCAGACTGTGTTGACACGCCACTGCGAAACCAGCGCCTCGATATCGAAACTGAAATTGTACTTTTTTCTTTTTTTTTAAGTGCAGCGGTATCAAAAATGCCTTCAATGCGTTCCGAGGCACCACGACACTCTTTGAGCTCTCGACATCAGTGTTTTTATTTGGAGCAATGACACAAAAAATTCTGAAATTCATGTCAGTACTCCATTAAATGATGTAATGTCCATATAAACAAAAAATAAATTGCGCTGCCAAGCACTATCGTCTCGATCAGAAACGTTAAAGGTCGAGTGACGTGGCGAGCGTAATCGAAACGCACGCGAAAGCGTGTCATTAACAGACCCTCATTAGTGTCGTGTCGCAAGTGTTGCGGACAGTCGCTACAGCGCGGTCCGCTATGCTTCGCAACACTGCCCTCAACAAAACGATGTGGAACCATTGAGCCTGTTTCTCTCGTGCAAAATAAATTTAGTGAGGTAAGGGACAAGCTGTTTGTAAAACGCTATAGAACACGCATTGACACAACGTCTGGAAGTGCACGTATACTCTGGAAACGAGGCCCCTGAAAAATTTTCAAGGTACTCTTTCTTTCGCAGCAACCTGCCCCCCCCCCCCCCCCCCACCAAAAAAAAAAGAAAACCTCCAACGCGTTCTGAAATGGCGCTACCGAGAATTCGACGCGATGCTATGGAGCGAGACCTCGCCGATCGGGCCCTCGCCTTTTTTTTATGCCCGTGCCAGCCGCACCTATACGTCTATGAACTTTGCCTCGCTAAATCCGTGCAGCGCAGCGAAGCCTAGGAGTCGCGTATGACAATCGCGAACGGGTAAAGAAACAAAAGATCGTCGTCGTGGTCCGCCACAACGCGAGGTTTCGCAAGCCACTTCAGGCGGCTCGCAAAGCTTGCTGCAGGCAACTACAGTAAAAACAAAAGTTGGTGACTGAATTAAAAGAAAACACGAAGGAGTGGTTTCCAAAGCGTTCTCTACGTCTTGCAACTGAATACATGGCTGAAGTCACGTTAGTGAAACAACATAAATTCTGTAGAAATACAAAATTTCTGCGAGGGCAGTACGTGTAAAACGTTGGCCGAAGCGAACATTCGTCAAGTTGACGCAGAGGTTGAAAAATAAGATTGTTTGCCCGTCACGTTTTGTTCTTTCCGCATGAGCGTATAGGCTGTTTGTGTTTGCTATTGTACATAATTCAGAAGCGTCCTTTCAGGCAGACAACACGAACCAATAAACTGACAGGGTTCATTAATGCATTTGCCTAAGACGACTGGAAGGCAAAAGCCATCATCTTATTTTTTGTCTCAGGCGATGTACTTATCCTCCCCAGCCCCCCCCCCCCCCCCCCCCCCCTGCGAAACCTTTCTGCACCCAACGTGGTTCTGCACTGCCTCCGAGATCGGCCCACTTTTACCAAGCGACGATGCCCTGTGATGACGTCGTTATGTGCCGTCATGCTGACGTCACAAATTTTGGCGATCTGTAACATCATGGTGACGTCATATCGCGATGATGATTTCTCGCATCACTCGCGTTGACGCCGCCGACGGTCAACTTTCGCGTTTGATGAGGTATCCAAGGCTTTCGCCTAAATGGTGCAGCCTAACTTATCCCTTTGCAAGCGTCGCTTCTTTCGTCGAAGCCACGCGCAGGTCAGCTCGCGCTTCTGGCTGGACGGCGGGCTCTATATAGTAGGTTTGGCTGCACTGCACGGATATTTGCTGATCGAGGCGGGTGTTACGTACAGCTCTTAACCTCTTACTACCAACCTGTTGTCGCGACGAAATGTCGCACGGCCGGGTGTGCGCTACAAGAGAGATCACAAAGATCGAAGCCAAGAACCCCTTCCCTTATACGACGCGCTCAAAGAGGAGGAGGGTACGATCGCGGGCGACCGGGGGACACGGCCTTAGGCTAAGAAAACACGCGTAATCCGGTGACACGAGACATAAATAAGGCGCGCGGGAGCCGGTTCGATTGGCGCCGATAAGGTCGATTGCCTCTGTAAGGAGTCGGAGCAGCCTACGTATGATCGCGAGGCAGCGCGCCGGCTTCTCTTATAACGACCCGGAGGAAATCGCGCGAACTGCTGCTGCTCGACCGAGCGATACGTGCAGGACACGCGGCAAAACGACCGCTTTATAAGCTTTCTTCGCTTCGACCATTTTCTCGGAGACAAAGGTCCTTCCAAGCGTTTGGCTTCGTGTCTCGCGGGTTCGCAAAACGACCCGGGGAGGATTGGATGCAGTTTGTGAAGTCCATTGAACTGAGTGACCATTTCTATGAACGTGATGCGCATACCGGTTGCTAGGCGCGTCTAGTTAAGTGATTTATTTGCCTACTGCTGCCTCTATTTCAATCAGCATTCGCCTAAGGAGCGTTCCTAAACTGAGAAAGTGTAGCATGCACAATTTCGTAATGGTAGTTCGCAGAACGCTTTAATGGTCACAAAATTGGCTAGGTACCGGGTATACTCGATTATAACCTAAGGCTTGGTACCGGGTATACTCGATTACAACCTAAGGCTTGCTACCGGGTATACTCGATTACAACCTAAGGCTTGGTACCGCGGGTATTCTCGATTGCAACCTAAGGCTTGGTACCAGTCATACTCTCGATTACAACCTAAGGCTTGGTACCGCGGATATACTCGATTACAACCTAAGGCTTGCTACCTGGTATACTCGACTACAACCTATGGCTTGGTACCGGTTATACTCGATTACAACCTAAGGCTTGGTACCGGGTATACTCGATTACAACCTAAGGCTTGGTACTACTCGATTACAACCTAAAGCTTGGTACCGCTTATACTCGATTACAACTTAAGGCTTGGTACCGAGTATACTCGATTACAACCTAAGAAAAACATGTCAGCTCCGGCCACAGAACCGTGGCGCACCCGCCGTTCACTTGTTGAAAGACATTCGTGCTAACAAGTTTCCGCTCGAATCGTAAGTACCCTTTCTCGGCTAATCTAAATACTAGAAATGTTAAAAGTTAAAATTTCCATTGCACTACATTAGCGCACTCTTAAGAAAGGCAGAGCACAGAAGAACGACACTGACACAACGCTTGTTCTCCTGACCTCTGTCTTGTTTAACAGTGCGCTAAAATAATGAAATGGATTACCAACATTCCCAAGCCTATACGCTATGTCAAGTTAAAAATTCGTAGTAACTACCTAAAATACTAAGCTTGGCTGACAATCGACATATCGGTATACTGTTGTCCCCCTTCAGGAGCTGCCGTGAGGAGAAACGTGACAAAAATGGTTGGGGTTTTGCGTCCCAAAACCACGATACGATTATGAGGGACGCCGTAGTGGTGGGCTCCGTAAATTCCGACCACCTGGGATTTTTTAACTAACGTGCACCTAAATCTCAGTACACGAGCCCCCTATAGCGTTGCGCCTCCATCGAAATGCAGCCGCCGCGGCTGGGATTCGATCGCGCGACCTTCGGGTCAGCAGTCTAGCACCATAACCACTAGACCACCTATAGGCAGGTTGCGCCTAAACGCGAAAATGTTAAGACTATGCAGTTATTAGACGCGTAGCTTTACCAAGACCGTTTCCGTGGTATGCGCAATTTACAACTAACTTAGCAAGATCCGAATATCGTAGCTGTTGTCCTCGTTCAGGAGCTGCCGTGGGGAGACACACGATCTATCTGGGCGTTTCTTACGCGAAGCAATGCAAAACGGTGGCTGCCATGGCGCAGAGAAGTAACTGGAAACGTACGCCACTTTCACCGCTCCGCATATCTATCCACGTATTACAGCTATCGCTCCGTCCGTGCGCGCTGCTTAGAAATATCACACCTCGTGTTACGAAACCCCCCCCCCCCTTCACTATCGCTGTGTCTTATACGTTCCGTTCCGCTCAGCTCGTGAGAGGCCCGACACCGTCCCGTCTCGAGCGCTTCCTGGTTAGCGCTTGATTGGCCGTGCCACCACTGCAGAGTCCAGTGGTTTGCGCGCCAGCCATGCTTCAGGACGCGTGAGCTTCGTGCCAAGGCGGGAGGGAGGCAGGGGCCTCGGCAGATAAGGATGAAGCGGCTCCAGTGACGAAGATATGCGATGCCGTGCTATACTTCTCAAATCATCCTGTTTTTATTTAGATAAGCCAGAACTGTCGGAACACCCCGGAGAGGGGGAAAAAAACAGGCTGCGGATCAAGTTAAACGTCACGCGGCAACACAGCGTGACCCTCGGCGCTTCACGGGCACAGGGAACATCAGTCATCATCAGTAGCAATGGCGGCAGCCTGTTCTATATATGCCCCCTGAAGGACGAAGGCCTCCCCCATTGGTTGGTTGGTAAAAACTTTTATTATTGAGTGTGCTGCAGTTTGATGACCCGGGCTCAGGTGTCCTATACAACGAGACGTCCAGGCCTTTGCATATAGTCGCTGCTTCGCGGGCCTGCTGGACGACTCAGATGTGTCGGCGAGCTCCGAGTTGTGCGAGGCATCGGCCCACCTCGCCGAATGAACATCGGGATTAACGACTTTAGTATTTGCCTCACACTTTCAGAGCGTGTGTCTCAGTGTAGCAAGTTCTATACCGCAGACCTTCCAGGTGTTGTCGTCTTAGGTCTCAGGGTAGAATATACGATACGCTATAGTGGGTTTGGATAACAGTCAGTCTGCAGCTGTCCCAATGATCTCCGATTTAACCTGCCTTGCAAGAGCTTATTCTATTTCGCACCTGCGAATTTTTCAAATTTCATCGATATATACCACAGCACTGGGGCCGGTTCACTTAGACCGCCTGTGTTTCTTCATTTTCAACTACATGTAGTTGTCGGCAAGCTCGCACGACGTTCCCATTGCAACATCCAACGCTATGTCGAACCCGCGACCTAGTGATCAGCAGCGGGAAGCCACAACAACTGCGACACTGGGGTCGGCAATGCATACGTGCAAACGCAGCCTCGTTCACTACAGTAGTAGTAGTAGTAGTAGTAGTAGTAGTAGTAGTAGTAGTAGTAGTAGTAGTAGTAGTAGTAGTAGTAGTAGTAGTACGAAAATGTCGTCCTGTCTAAGAGTTAACGAAACAAACGTGCAATGGCTATGAGCATTTGGAAAATCCTTTTAATAATGGTATACACTGGCGTGCACCTATGACGAAGACCCCGATTAAAGTTTTATATGACGTAATTAATGCGTTGTTTTGCATCACTCGAGTTTTTATTTGCAATTACAGCTCGGGAAAATTCGGTCCCTTTTTAGAACTTCTTCGCCTTTCCAGATACTGCTACACACACGCGCGCACAACCACATCAAGCGTGGATAGGCGCACGTGTTCTTCGCATCTACTGGATACAAAGTGAAGAAAAGAAAATACAGAGGGAGAGAGAGACAACCGTAGCGGCGCGAATAATCTTAAGGCGCCGTAAAACAGGAAGCCGTAGGTGTCAATGATCCGGAAAACTAGGGCTGCGACGAGCCGATGACCTTGCCGAGGAAGAGCAATGTCAGGGGCAACGAGGAAAAAAGATAGAGAAAAAAAAGAAAGAAGGAAGCGAACACGGAACGAAAAATAATAAGATCTCGCGAGCCGCAGAAAATAGAAAAAGGGCACGGTTCCGGAAGTAGCTTCCTGAGCGCTCCTCACTCACGCGGAAACGGAAACAGGCAGGCAGGCAGGCGCTTTGCTTCGCGGAATCGGTAGCGCGCTATAGGGGGCGCGGCGAGCGCGGGAGGCTTCTCACGGAGGTTCCCACGCGTTCCGAGTACATAAGCGACCGCGGAATGACGACACCGAGGTTGGTTACGTCACGGCGTGGCCTCTATACGAGGTACGGCGTGACGCTTACGGAGTTTCGACATTCGATCGGAAGCAGACGAATGGAACGAGTACACGAGCCTGACTGGAAACATTGTAAGGTTAATCATGTTCAGTGGTTTAATAACAACACTGAATTTACGTCGTGATGCGGCATTACATACGACACACGGAGACGTTTCGGGAGCTTCGTCATTCCGGCAGAGATGAGCAGAACCATTACGAGAGCTTGAACGGAATCGTCCCACAGGTCTCGCGTACAAGCTTAGACGTCGGCAGGAGAGCACAAAACGGGCACTTGCTCCCTACCCTCCAACCCAAGCCACGTGCTCTAGATTAGACGTGCTCTAGATTCACGTGCTCCCTCTAACAGGGTACCGCACTGCGGTACACCGAGTTTCCATTAAAATGCTCTGGCTTGATTCAAAGCGCGATTCGTCGGACATTACGTAATGAGATGTACCCACACTTTACTCAGCAGCGCTGAACACAAGATGTGGCTGCATTGAACAAGAAATGGTGACTACGCCGGAGCGCCGAACTATTGTATTCTCAGGCCGCATCACTCTCGGATGCTGTAACAGCGTACTTAGATCGACAACGCCGCGACACGCTTTTACGACCAACCTGACCGTAAGTGCTTCGACCTGGAACAAACGTATGCGCCCATAGAGCGTATATCGCCAGTGTTCCTAGCGCTCAAGAACACTCGGCACAGACGCACAAGATGGCTGCGAGCCGAGGGAAAGACACTCGACACAGCACGACAGCTCGTTCCGCCACATAACTCCACAAGCACAGGTCCGTGAAGAGACGGTATAAATCAAGCAGGGGCCGGCAGTAGAAAGAAGCTCGTCTTGGCATGGCTTTCTTGTCGGTGAAGCCTTGGAGAAGGGTTATCGCTGTGTCGCGCGCGCCTGCCGGAGACCTTCAGAGTCCCACTCCTTGCTTACCGGTCGTGCGTCGCGCGAAAGCACTTTACTTTCCCCTCGTTTCCGCGGAAGCAGAGCGTCGGTGAAGCAGATACAGCATCCATTCCTTCAAGTACACTTCGAGGCAGCACCCACGACCCCCCCCTCCCCCCCGCCTCCCCCTGTCACTGATGCCTACATACGCGCAAGCCAGGGGCCTATTCCCGATGCCAATCTCTTCTCGAAACCTACCGGGTTGTCGACTCCCCTCTGAGAAAGCGGCGCGCCACCGATGACCCACGAGTGTACAGTACGCAGCAGTAGCAGTAGGACGTAGCAGCGTTATCGCCTTAGAAGCCGCGTCGCTCTAGTCTCCAGCCGTGTCTCGGTCGACGTGACCAATAACCCGAGGTTTAAATGCTTCGCGTGAGTGGCAGAGAAAGTTGCCGTGGCTGTGCATGTACTGTCGCGTTCAATATGACTTGAAACACGGGAGCGCGTGGACTCACGAGCTAAAAGATTGCGCATGGCTTCAAGTTGCCCTTATTTACACAACTATGTGATATTTTCTTATTGGGGATCATCCCCAAGTGACAGAACATCGTTTAGTGGTGAATATGAATGCTAGTGGAAGCAAGCGCAGTCTTTGAGCTCGTGAGGCCACACGCTCCCGTGTTGCAAGTCATAGTGAGCGCGACTGTACTGTCGTGTGACAACGCTTAAAAAAAGGGAGCTTCGTCAAAATTGTCACCGGTTGGGTAACTCAGAAACTGAAGGATCCGGAAATCTCTAGCTTCGTCGAGGTAACGAAAGTTGGTTACACTTCGAGAAAAAACAAGGAAGAAGACGGGCTGTTGACGTGTTGGCAAACCGGTATTCTCTTAGCCAAGGCCCTTACCAGTCACGAAATTCATCGGCCGATCGCGTACCAATCGCTCAATGCATGGCTTCCCCGTGCCTCTCACAGAAAGAGTTCACGTATCGCAATGAGGCTGCGTCGAACAGAGTAACATAATAGATGTGTCTCTCGTTGACGTATCTTTCGGTGTTCCGTGCTTCTTTGCATTTGGTATGTTTTGATACGATAGTGACTGCACGAGTATGTGGGTCGTGCTTTGATGTTTTTGGGTTTTTTTTTTCTTTTTTGTAGATACCAAGATGCTTATCACGTTACGTCACGCATGTGCGTGTATAAATGCGCATTTTGCCTTCACGTTAAATTCAAATGAGCGTTTGCGCTTCTGTCTGTTCTACACCTGCACCACGTATTCAAGAGGAGCGCAACTAACCGCACTATGGATGTGGGGATGAAAAAGGGTAAAAGAAAGCACTTTGCTAGTTATTGTACAGGACAGTTGCGGTAAACCTCGACGGCAGTCCGGTGTGCCCCACCACGCATGCGCGCAACCACGCGCACTCTGGTGCTCCCAACTGTTTGGTTCATCCTATCGCGAACTCAATGCTAGCAGGAGCCAAGAAACGCGACGAGCGACAGCGCGACGCTACCAGCAGCTAGAGAGACGGCAGAAACGCTTCCTTCTCCTCTCGCCGGCCTCCTCCTCCTCTCCACAGGTGGCGGTACCTACCTACCCACTTTCTCCACCACCACAAACGTCAGAACGTGAGCGCAGCGCCCGGCCGCTGCCAGCAGGGTTTCGTGAACCGGACGACCTTGGCCGCCGTGCAGGGACGGAGCAAGGCACGCACCGCGGACGACGTCGCCTTCTCTCTCTCTCTCTCTCTCTCTGCACCACACACGCAAACACACCCTCTCCCCGACAGCGCCCGCAGCCAAACAAACGCCAGGCAGCAAGCACAAGCGTCATCGCAGGCGGCGGAGTGGCGGCCATTTAAATAACTACTGCAATATAAAACGCGCAGCGAGGATACGGGTGGAGCGGACGCCGCTTCTGCTGGCGCCGAAATGAAATGGTGGAAGGGAGGGGGGGGGGGGGTTGCACCCTCGACGTCGCCTCCGCGACGGCGTCGCGTCGGGATGGCTTCTTTTCGCGCCTGCCTCGTCGTCCGTGCGAGGACCCATCAGGCGTCGTCGCCGTGGGGCCGTTGGTTTGCATCAGAGCACGCAGCGTGGCGCGACGTCGGAACGACGCCGGAAGGCAGGGGTCGCTTTTAATGACGCCACTTGCGAAACACCTCCCCCCTCCGTTTCCAGAAGATGATCTTCGTTGCGAACGATGAGAGGCTCCAACGTATGATGATGAGAAACAGCCGGCGAGTCGTATTGGTATTCACGGAAGGATTACGGTTTTAGCTCAGGGCACAGCGGAAGTTCATCGATAGAGTGTCATTCGGACACATAAGAAAAACTCCGACATGAATATCCCGAGAGGAGGCTACATGTCTTCTTTCCTTCCCGCGTAGTTACAGGTTAAGACTATTAATAGAGGACGGACAGGACATTGGAACCAGGCGTAGCCGTCGGTAATAAGACGAGGATGCGTGCCGTTTCGGCACGCATGAAAAACGCAAAAAGAAAATGAAAAAAAAAATGCGAGTTTTTATTTACCGCACAGCATTCACCGGACTCCCGTCCCGGTTCGCCACACCACGCATGCGTGTAACCACGCGCAGTGGTTCTCCCGAACACGCAGCTAATTGTCACTCGTTTGCTATCACAATATCTTTCTTCTTTCTTTCTTTCTTGTTCTCTCTCTCTTTCCCTTTGAGTATCAGTACTCGGCCTCTATCCACCGCGGACAGTGATCGCTACTGCCATATGACTACGTCGCAT
Organism: Rhipicephalus sanguineus; assembly: GCF_013339695.2. Classification (NCBI taxonomy): domain Eukaryota; kingdom Metazoa; phylum Arthropoda; class Arachnida; order Ixodida; family Ixodidae; genus Rhipicephalus; species Rhipicephalus sanguineus. The sequence continues at coordinate 23,723,912 of NC_051184.2, forward strand.
GCATTTTAAGAACCCTTCTTCACTATGCCTCACAAAGTCGTACTAACGGCCAATACCCCCACGAGATAAACGAACAAAACCACCGAACGGACGGATTCACCCGCGGAACATAAAAGGCAATGTTCGGTAGGGAAGGGGAGTCGACCTCCCCGTCCAATAAGCCGGTCCACTCGAGCGACGCCCACTATAGCCGGCCGACCGAGTAGACTAATAAAAAAGTACCAGCAGAACGAACGACGAGGGTATAAAATGCATACAACAGCACACCCGACAGAGCCGGAATGATGTCGGGGTAGCGCAGTAGGGCTAACGAGGTCTCCCAAGTCACGTCCGTCGCGCTGCCATCGACCAACCGTGCGGTCACGAAGCGGAGCGATACGCGTAGCGGCGGCGGCCCGGCTTCGATGATGCCAGGACTGCCCGTCGGTCGGTACGGACAGCAGCACGCAAGAGCAAGAAAGCGGTCGGGTTAACAACGATGTCGACGTACCCGGGCGCGTCGCAGCGTTGCCACGGTAACGCTGCCGCCGCCGCCACTGCAGCAAAACGAGACGTCCCCGAGACTAGACTGGACGGCGACAAGTCAGTTCTGTCGCTGAGCATATCGCCAAATATAAATGCGCGGAGCGTTGATAATCGTGTACGGCGGCTGTTGCGAAATGCTCAAGTCACGTTATGTAGGCCGGCGTTTGCACAGAAAGCACTCACGCTCACCGCGGTACACAACTCTCGACTCTGCCCAAATTGCGCCGTTAGCTAAGGCGCGTTAAACCGAAGAAACATAATGCTCCGGTAGCTTACTTTATGGGGCACTGCGAACGTGAATTGCAGCCAAGGAGGTTTGTTGCGGCCTACTACTGTTATGTCCGAGTAAAGGTTAAGAAGGAAAGAAAAACGGCATTCACATATTCAGTCATAACAATAACTGTTGGCGTTTTAAGTCCCGAAACCACGCTGTAATTAAGAGAGACGCCGTAGTGGAAGGCTCCGGAAGTTTCGACCACTTGGGGTTCTCTAATGTGCCCTTAAATCTAAGCACACGGGCCTCGAACATTTTGTCTCCATCAAAATGCAGCCGGAATTCGATCGCGCGACCTTCGGGTCAGCAGTCGAGCACCATAGCCCATTGAGTAAGCGCGGATAAAGTGAAACGTGACTTTATTTTTTCCTTCTGTCTTTATTTTTCTTTAGTGACACACAGCGATATACACTGAGTTACGCAAGAAGCGACTCTCCCCCCCCTCCCCCCCCCCTTACCTCGATAACAATGTCAATGTCCCCCCCCCCCCCCTTACCTCGATAACAATGTCAATGCCAGCATAGGCAATGCTGAGGTTCGGCTTAAACTCGTTAGCGTAGGCCCTCGTAACTAAATGGTATTACCGAGGATCCCATTTCAAAACACCGAACGGCAGCTAAATCGGAGACTATCTCCCGAAAGACAACGCGCAAGAGATGACGCGATTCCGCCGCAGGATCGTTAGCGGACCAGGACAGTGAGGCAGAAAATCCAACTAGTCGATATAGAACGACAATCCACGGGCATTCCATCTTACATATGGACGAGCGAACGGAAAATCCCCTATCTCGTTGGACCTAGCTTCACATCGGCGTTCAAGAAAAAAAAAACGAAAACGTAGCGACGGATAAAAAAAAGTTACGCAAGGAGCTGCCGTCAAACGAGCGGACACTGAACCGTCGTCGAATGCGGAGAAGACTTTCGCCGCAAATTGTTCCGCTTGCTCAAGCGGAAACTTAAGCGCCATATTGGTTTACAAGTTCATTGTTCCCGTACTGAACTGATGGGCACGGATCCTGTTTCGAATGCTTTCTTACGAACACTCGAAGCATCCGAGTGCGTGATCCGCTGGGTCGTCTCAGTATCTTTCGAAGTCCACCTCTCTCTGTCACTGCCTTCAGCCTTCCTAACGGTTACCTCGTCCGCCTCGGTAGCACAGTAGTCACCGTAACCACTGTACTCCCATTCGACTGTACTCCCTGTACTCGCCCTCCCTATCAAAATGTGGTCACTTTGACAAGAGCGAAGCGGCGCTTCCCCAGCCCTAAAAGCGCAGCGGGTGTGCTGGAAACTGGACCCGACTAGACTTGAGCCCTGCGGCGAGGCTAACGAGCTTAGGCTGTGTGATCTATCGAGCAAAAAAATCTCACAGGGTCTCTCAGCCTTAGAAGACTCGAAGGCGTGGTTTTGCACTGCCTCCGGGATCGGCAGCATGCCAAGCTTTCTGCACTTCTCTCGGTTTTGCACTGCCTTCGTGATCAGCCCACCTTTCACCAAGCGACGATGCCATGTGATGACTTCATCGTGTGATGCCACGTTATGACGTCACAACCACAGTGTGACGTCATGATGACGTCATCACGTGATGATTTTTGCGCCACTCGTGTTGACACCGACGCCGCGGGACGACGGTCGACGCCGACGGTCAATTTTCGCGTTTTGATGGCGCATCTAAGGCTTCCGCCTCAAAAAGCAGCAACATCAGCGAGCGCCAGCAAATCTCAGATGTCCACAAGGAAAACTGCTTTAATTAAGTGCCAGATGGCACTGGCGGGATGCAAGCAATAGAGTCACTAGAAAAACTTCAGAGTATCGCATCTGTTTTCCGCGCGCCGCCGCCGACGCGATTGGCTTACTCGCATCACGTGACCTCTCGCCGCCATATCCCTTCCAAGCGCTTTGGTGCAGGCGCGTTGAATGCAGAGCGCGACCGGACATTTAGCAGTACCACGGTCCCTATGTACTTCGTCGCTTTTTTGAACGAGTCATGCAGATGCCAGAGAGTAGCTCACCAGTAACCGAACGTTGCTGGTGAGCTACTCCGGGAATTTCGTATGTTTTTGCATTCCGTGTGGGAAACATTAACGTCAAAGAGCGTCGTTGTACGTGGCTCCATAGTTGGCCGCGGAATGAATTCACCCCCCTCGAAGAACACTCCTTTCTGTAGTGAACTACACAAAAGTTGCTGGAAAAGCTCTCATGCAACAGGATACTTCACCTTTTCGGTTCGCTATGTTCAGCGATATTGAAAACTACATACTACATACCTTTCTATTTGCTCGGCTGTTTATATCTCGATCTGTTGAACAGATTGTGCATGCATTTCGAGTTATAAGCGTGTCGCGCACGAGAGCGAAATCGAAGACTTATAAAGTAATGTCTGTTTACTGTATACCTTGAAGGCAATTGTCGCATGATCATTTGCCACTGCGCAAAACTGAAGCGTGGAACTCTGTTGATAAACTTGCTAGAAGGCAATGTTATTAAGCGTATTTTATTAAATAAATGTTGCTAATGCTGCATTGCACCGAGCGTACCCTTACAGTACTGTTTAGTGGGTGTGAAATGGTCACAAAAAATAAATAAATAAAACCGGCTTATCCTCCCACGCATTGAGGGAATCGATTTCATGCGAGCCCCAGATCTATAATCATACTGTGTTGCAGTAGCATGCGCGTTAAAAAGTTTCGGGATGTGCTATTTCTGATCAAAATAACATAAATCACTGCGCCGAGGAAGCTTTAAGAAGAGTGCATTACGAAAAAGAAGTTGGAATTAAAAGCAGTGCAGAAACCGAACCCCAGCTGTTTACGCGCTGGCAACGCAAAAAAAAAAAAAAGAAAAAAGAACTTTGTCGGAACACAGCAAAATATTTGCAAATGCACTGCAACGTTGGGAATATTAAGGAGACAAAAAATAGGCAATGAAACAACTGAGTAGTGACGTCAATCATTTTCGATGGCCTATTTCCTATACCTATCTGTTAGGAAATGACAAGGTATTCGCAAAATAAGATGCCCCTTACTATACCGCACGCCGATTCGCCCGTGTGTTCGGCTGCTGGCGTTCCGAACCGAGACAAATACTTCACGCACAACTTCCACTTACCGTACACACACCACTTCTATTACACATAACACCCAGCTGAACAGCAAGCATGGTGCGCAAGCAAGGTATGCGTCAGCGATCAGTCGAAGGACGCAATGCTGAATGTTCGCGATGTTCGATAATGTTCTCGAATGCGCTATGAAGTGAACCTGAACACCGACTGCAAAGCTAGCGCAGTCAACATTCACCAAGTGTCGAAGTAAATGGCATCTCGCACGGTCATTACGCTAATGCAACTATACAGCTCCGGACCTTGCGAACACACCCGTCCGTGAAACGAAAAGAGACCGATGAAGCCACGAAGAGAGTTCGCGAGCACATGGCAACATTCTCCGCACGTTTCATTAGCTACACCGCTTACCGCGCAGTCGATTCATGACTGTCGATGACTCGAAATCCCTTCTGATATCCTTTTGAAGAAACACACACACACATATTGAAGTTACGCCGAGCGTAACACGGCATCGAGGCGAAACGATCGGTCACTTCTCAACACACGCTACCAACGCGCCGGACGGTCCGGAAGGGAAATGGCCGCCGCCGCCCAATGTTGCCCGCGTGCAGCCTACCTTCGCGGTACTCTGAAATTTTCCAGTGACTCTAGCACGTAACAAAGCTGGCTCCGAAAGTCGCGAAGACGTTCGCCACAAAGAAGGCACTGCTGGACAAAGAGTTTCAACAATCGTGAACTTGTTCCCAACAGGGACGAAAACTTCTAAAATAACGCAACAGCTTGTGTGTCCACCGCACCGAAAGGAAGCTGGCCGGCCATTGACCCAGTTAAAAATCTTTTCCATAAACCGCATCAAGCACATCGTTTATCTCTGTGTGTGTGTGTCTTCTGGCGCGGAGCTCGCATTCATGCTTACGTTGTAACCGACTATATATACACCTACTGTCAACAGCGTTCTCAACCGTCTCGTCACAACTAACGCAGTAGTACTACGCAACGAAGGTACGCAGCGCACGCGCAACGACCCTGACCGGTACCCTGTGGCCGTGAAAACGACACTCTTCCTGCGTCACTTCTGGTCTTCCTCGTTTCAACGCGCGTGTCACGCCCTGAATGTGCTGTTGTTCTACGCGAGAAACACGGCACAACCTCGACTCGCGACTTCGGTTGTTGTTTCTGACGCTTCGTTTTCCGCCCACACCGCATGTGTTGCACTGCTGCAGGAAAAGGTAACAGGATGTGCAACACCGCGGCGCCACACCGAGCTGCATACCTATACAAACAAAAGACGGGACTTTCTGCGCTGCCGCAACTGGCTGTTCACCTATTCTACATTGAGTCACTGTGCTTTACCAGAGTGAAATAATATATAATTGTTGGGGTTTAACGTCCCAAAACCACGATACGATTATGAGGGTCGCCGAGGTGGAGGGCTGCGGAAATTTCGACTACCTGCGGTTCTTTAACGTGCACCGAAATCGAAGTACACGGGCCTCTAGCATTTTCGCCTGCATCGAAGATGCGGCCGCCGCGGCCGGGATTTGATCCCGCGACCTTCGGGTCAGCGGTCGAACACAATAACCACTAGAGACCACCGTGGCGGGCCTTACCAGACTGAAAGACATGCTTGCTTGACTGACTGATTAATCGCATTTTAGCGTCTCGAGAAAACATGAGCGATGGATATCCAAGTGAATCCAACAGATATTTAAGCCAAGGATTGCATAAGGTGCATTAATTATTCTCTTTAACTGTAGTGCAGGAATTATGACGTAAACTGATATGAATTAAAGTGGGCGAATAACTGCCCTTTCCGACGGTGGATCCGAACCCACAACCTTCGCTGGCTAAGACTCCCCACAGAAATACCAAACGAAGAAAACGGGGAAACGTGTTTACGTTGGGTTGACGTCATCAAAATCGCCATCTAGCGTCTGCAATATTATACGGAGATGGTCGAAAATTACCGGTTACCTAGGAGGCTGGTGCCACCACCGGATAAAAGTCTAAACAATAGAGAGGCAGTCGCATGGCGGCGCCTGCAAGCCGGAAATTTTGTAAACCCGGTCTGGGGGCATATCATGTTCAGACAGATGATAGGCAAAACGATAAGTGCAAGCACTGTGCGGCGAGAGGGACCCTCGACCACATAATCTGGGAGTGCGATAGCTCCCCAAATCAAATATAAGTTGTAGATAGGCTTGGGAAGCCCTGCTGCGGAGCGAGGACCCTGCTTCACAGCAACAAGCCATCCGCCTGGCGGAAGAAGCCGCGAAGAGTCAAGACCTCTTTTGCGTGCTTCTAATCGCGGAGGTGCCGACGCCCGTCACCTAGGCCTGTGTGCCGGGGACGGGGTCTCCTTATCTGGCGGAAAGATAATGTTGTTATCATCATCTTCTTCTTCTTTGGAGTCCCAGTACGTTCAGAAGCTGCGTCCATGACGTCAAGTGCAAGCTATCTATACTGAAGCTTTGCCTCAAGTGGGATTGCAGTATGGTGCGCGCGCGCGCGTGTGCGTGAACGCTTCCGCTTCAAATCAAACCAACACGACACAGCGCACACCGCGGCGTCCACGGAATGGCCACTACATCTGTAACAACTGAAAAGCGCATTCACCGCGGACTTCGCGCCGCCGACTGAATAAAGCGGCTCCCTTTGCTCAAATTTCGGCACAAAAGCTCCCACCCAATAAAAGGCCTGTGAAAGGAGGCCCCGTAGTCGACAAACAGGTGGAACGGAGGCATGGAGCGACGGCTAATAACGGTAGAAATGCGGTTCGTACCGAAGAAGAGGAGTAGGGGGGGGGGTCGCCTCACTACCCAGAAATCCCGTCATTCCCGTTCGGAGAGCGAGCGCAAGTGGTTCCTGAATGGAAAGGTGAGAGAGGGAGTGAAGCCGCGAATACGCCTGGAGGGCTCCTTCCCAGCCAAAGAGCTAGCCCCCCCCCCCCCAACACCTGTGGCAGATTTCCAGTACAGCCCCCGTCAGGTGCGACGGTTTCGCCAGGTCGGGCAAACGAGACGCGTCACCCAAAAAAAGGAACACGCAGCACACGCCGGCGAAATTTCCGCGCGTAATTTCGTTATTCTAAAAGAGCACTAAAGTGATACAATCAGTAAGTTTAGACTGATCAATTATAGTCTGAAAACTCCAGTGTCGTTTTAAAAATAAAAGGGCACCGACCATTAAAACGAAAAAAAATACGAAACAAGACTTTTGTTTGTGAACACGGTTTGTGAACAAGGCTCCCATCAGGGAAGCCAAAACGTCTTGTTTAGTATTCTTTTTTTATGCTTGGTATCCTTACTTTAATTTTTATTGTTACTTCCCAACCAGTCAGGCTTCCGTAAAACCTAAAATTATAGTGTTTGTATTTCACCACCATACGTTCATTAATAATGGTTTATTAATGGTACAAATATAATCCTACATAAGGAATGAACCATAAGTAACAAAACTTACAAATTTTCATCACAGCAATGATTTATTTGTTTTGCAGGCCTCTCACAATGTGCAGTTCAGCATACACATTTTAATAATCGCTATAAAAGTCTGCAAAATACCGATTCCTGAATACTAAAGGTGCAGGGCGTTAGTGTTTAGCTAAAGCAAAAAAAAAAGACACAGAAGAGACAGGACAGAAAGAGTGCCACTTGGCAGCCACTTTCTTTTTTTGTTCTTCTTTAGCTTAACCCTTCCACATTTATCATTTAGCCATTTACCAGTTAGCACAACATCGCACACTAGTAATTACTGCTAATGGTGCACTGGCTTTCTAAATGTGCTGAGGCCAGCGGTTCATCATCCCACTGGTACCACATATGTACCAAACTGGTGGAGTGCCCAAACAAGTTTTCTATACATAGTGGTTGTACCCTATAAAGTTAGTGGGTACACCTTTTACTAGAACCTCGAGCTGCCTTTATATACAATCAATTTCAACGTCTGGCAGCAAATGTTCGATCTCAACATTGGACGATAGCAGTACTGCAAGTGCAGCCATTCTCAAGAGCGATGCTGCGATTAAATAGTTTTTAAAGTCAATCCCCAAGAAAATCCCAAAGCAAACAAATTCATTAGGCTAGAAAAATAGAGCACCACGACATTACGGAAGTCATGACATTACCATGGCATTACAAATTCTAACATAGCATCAAATATTGAATGCCTTCACATTCCTGAAGTGACATCAAGAAATCTCAGAATGTTGCTTCTTTACTTTTAAATTAGGATGCCAGATATTTGTCATAGGTGGAGTATTGTATGTTTAAAGGCGACTTACATGAACTTGTTGTTAGAATTCGATTTAGTGTGTTTTGGTCTGGCAGCACTAGTATGTTGCTCTAGTGTGTTTTGCTGTAGCAGCAATAAGCGGTGACTAGCGCCGATGCACTGCATGTGAAAATTACGCGTTTTTCTTTACCAATGACCTGTATGCATAGTTGATACTGGACTGACTAGTGGCATTTAAGCAATCGGTCTCAAAAGTGTAGTGTACTGTTCCGTGGTTTCTTGAGTGAAGTGTGTGGGCTTGTATAAAAGAACTAAGCTTGTATGGTGCAGCTTTGATATAGGAATAAATCGGGTTTTATGCATAGACAAACATACGTGTAATAACATTCACCATCAACCCAACTAAATTACTGAGGTGTTCGTAAAAAGCAAGACATTTTACAGCAAAGCTGATTATGCCTAGGTGAAACATCCGTCCGTACACGGAGAACCCTTAGCGCAGACACGTGCCACAGAAATTGGCCACGCAACACTACCCACCGCTGGACCACTAAAGTCTCGCTAAATGGAGAATGTGGCAAAAAGGCGCATGCTGCTCAAATGGCTCGCCAAAACTGTGCGCAAAACCCCAAGCACATGCGGCAAGCCAGACAATACGATGCATGTCATGGCAAAAAGACGCATGCTACTCAAATGTAAAACTTTAAAAGAGCATATGCAAAACTCAAAAGAGACTTTCTGGACCTTTCATGAAAATTCTGTGCCTTTCTGTAGCTTTCATAAAAATTTGGTGCCACCTCTGTGCTACACAGCTTCACAGGTGATCCACCTTCACAGAGTCAAATGGCTCATGAATCTTTGGAGAATGATCTAGGGGCAACATAGCATTAATATTACTGAACCATGTTACCAGATACACTTAAGGTTGTACTCAATGAAGGTGCATTCAAACGTTGTTTTCATGGGCTGCAAATATTGTGAGACTGGTCAAATAAGAATTCACAACATACTCGTATGTAGGCTACTTACATAAAAGCTAATCATTCATATTGCATGATTGTAAATTACTCAGTGGGAGCTATGTGCCCTGTGTGTTCATTAAAAATCTGCTGCCCAGCGCAGTAATTTAACAGAGGAATCATTTAAAATAGGGCTCACGTCCATCATTCTGTCTCCCTCTGGGATGCATGAGCTGTTCGTCATACATATGAAAGAAATGAATATTCGGCAGCTCCAAATAGCTCACTCTCGAAAGGAATACGAACCAAACAGCAAGAGCTATTCAATTCGTATTGAAAATTTCCAATATTCGCACACCCATATTTCTAAGTGAATAGTTTACCTAACTGGTTCTTCATCAAGGTACGCCTGTAACTTCTCCTAAATAAATGGAAACAAAATCAGACTTCTAAGAATAGCCTGGGTGTACTCGGTATCTTCCAAACACTCCTCATTTCCTTCCAAATACATTTATATATCAGTTATATGGTAGAGCAAAACATTCTAGAGAGCATTCCACCACCTAAAAACAATATTTTCTTCCTCACAATGACTATAATCGTGGACAACTTTTCTTGGCAATGAAGAGAAGTCTACAGAGCCAAATTGAGCGAATGCCACCGCTAATGAATGTAGCCTTGGAATCACGTCCAAATTTTCTAGACGAGAAATAAAACAAATCTCCGTCATTTTCTACAGGAAGCTTTTTGAGATGTTGTAGCACACACCAGTGAGGTATTTATAGTCGTTTCACTTGATACATTGTCGTTTCTCGTTTTGGGATGGGTGAGAAAGTCTAGCCTTTTATGTGTCCCTCAAACGCTAAATGGCGTCTGCATCTCCAAGTGAGCATTCATCTCATTCTGATTCCTTTGTCCTACTCACTTCAAAAAACTTGCGTCAAGCCTTAGCCACAAATGGTTAAGCAGACAAATCAAATGGTATGAAAAGCTCATGCCACACAGCCATCGCTACACACAGCGGTAAGAAATGTGCGCCAAACCGGACTACATCGCACAGGAGTGTATACATGCGCAGAAGCTTCGCCCCCGTAGCTTTCCCTTCATTGCCAAGAAAAGTTGTTCGCGAGCATACCATCATAATTGTTGTCACTGGGGTAACAGCATCGTGAAAAGGTTAACACACGACATATACTTTTGAAAATGTAAAACATTGCTGAGTCACACAATGCCAGCTACACTGCATGTTTTATTCCAAGCCCCACACACCAACCAATGCTTACACAAAAACTGGCGCCCCAAAGCTAGCTCTTTTCTTCACGTTGTAGAAACATTTCAAAATCATGACACGCAACTGACTGCTGTCCCTAAATAGAAAAATATACAACCCTTGTATTAAGTAGGATGGAATACTGCGCGAATAGGTGTATATTCATCGTAGCTAACAGCGCGATTAACACGGACTAAGACGTGAGGTGGACTGTGCCATGTCCACTTCTCGTCTTCGTCCGTGTTAATCGCGCTGTTAGCCACAATGAACCCTTGATATTGCCAGCACTAATATGGGGCCGAAACTTCGAGAACAAGAATGGAACACGAGAAAAACATGAGGACTACACATACAAAAATGGATCGGAAAATGATAGGCGTAACATTAAAAGATCAGAAATCAGCAGAATGGGTTGGAAAACAACCAGGAATAACCGACATTCTGGTTGGTATAAAGCGAAAAAAATGGACCTGCGCTGGCCACATAACGTGTACAACAGACAACAGGTGCTAAGTTAAAGCAACAGAATCGATACCCAAGGGATGGGAAACTAAGCGAAGGACAACTGAGAGTTGGGTGGGGTGATGAAATTATAAAGTGCGCAGGCATAAAAGGGAATCAGCTTTTGCAGGACCGGGGAGATCACTGAGAAGAGGCCTTCATTCTGCGGCAGACAAGAATAGGCTGAGAATGACGATGAGTGAACAAAAACAATCTATACAATTACGCCACACAAAGGCTGTTGGCACATGAAAATCCTGGATTTACACAGAATCCACACGAAGACATAGAACTCTGGGGGACCTGGGGGATCAGTAAAACATTAAATGTAAGATGTCAGTAAAAGATGTCACTACACTGCTTAAGAACCAAGTCTTAAGACAGCGACATGCTCCGTAGTTTCTACTTAGAGGCCTTTCTTATACGTGCTCATTAAGGTTAATCGCCATTGTGTCATTCTGAAAATCCAAGTGCTGGAAACTTTAACGTCACTATTAAGTCATTCCCACATCCAGGCACGAAGCCTTGACCATGGGAGGTGCTAAAAGTGGCTACATGCATCAAGAAGCCGGTGCACTTTCCTCAAGGTCCTCATAAGCTGAACAAAGGACACCAAGCGGTCGGCAGGAACACCAGGCTGCAATGGCAAACGGCCATCTCGTGCAGCACCCCAAGCTTCCTCGTTGGCTAAGCACTAAACGTGTCCCTTCTCCTAATTTACACTGACGTCATATGTTCCTTTACTAGGATACGAAATGCCAGTTGCGAGTTTATTTTGCTTATACCTGCGGACTGCCCCACAGGCATTCTGCAATACAAGTCGTACATTAACATTCAAGTCACAGAAGACTACCTGCACGAGCTTCAACTCCACACTAACTTTCTGGAAAAGTAATTATTCTTGCAGTAAGTGCACGAGTTACGTTCCTCTGCCAAGCTTAACAAAGGGGTAATTGTATGTAATAGTAATGTCTGCAGATTATGTCCCAAAACCACAATAGGATTATCAGGTATGCCACAGTGGAGGACACGGGATTAACACTGACCATCTCGGTTTCTTTAATATGCACTGGAATCTGTGTATACAGGTGTTCTTGCATTTCGCCTGCATTGAAGTGCGCCCACCATGGCCGGGAATCGAACCCGCATCCTCATGCTTAGCAATGCAACACCTTATCTCCTAAGCTACCACAATATGACAATGTGTAAATGTCGATAAGGTGGTAGTCAGCAGCACTACTGGAGGTACTTGTGTACCTTGTGTGGCTGTACAGTTGCGCTCAATGTGACTTGCAACACGGGAGCGCTTGGCCTCACGAGTTTAAAGATTGTGCATTCCTTCCACTAGCCCTTATTTCTACAACTAAACGCTGCTCTCTCACTGGGGTATGTTCCCAAATAAGAAAATAACATTAAGTTACAGAAATAAAGCAAGGTGAAGCCGTGCGCAATCATTAAACTCGTGAGGCCACGCGCTCCCGTGTTGCAAGTCATATTGAGCTGGACTGTACATTGATACTCTTCTAAACCAAGACTACTCACAACAGCAATTGCAAACTGGAAACATTTAGACTATGTTTACTTCCAAGTCGCAACTGTCTCGACTAGGGGGTGAACTTTTTGTGCAGTTGGTGATGAACTATGTGTCACAAAACAAAGGTAGAAAGATTAACAGCAACAACAATGACAATGTCAAGTTCTGAGTACTGCTGAAGTAGGGTGGCAAACTGGGCGAGCTGCTTAAGATATATGGTACTCGAACAACAACAGAAAAGAGGGGACCAGGAAAGAGAAGACGCATACAATGTTGTACATGCAATTGAGTTTATTGGATGAAAGATTTTGCTTTTGAAGCCAGATGACGAGCATATGCGCATGACCATTGTCAAAAACAATGCTCGTAAGAACGTAGAAAGCACAAAAGCCTTGTCTCAGTACAGCGTTGTATGTGTCTCCACTTCCGTGGCCCCATCCCTGGCACTGTTGTTGAAGTACCATGCTGAGTATTGCTCTATTTCTGCCTCCAACAGTAAAAAACAACTCGGTGACCATTAGAGGAGGAAATCATTACGAGTATCTTTATCAGGGGCCATTAGATATGGACTCCTGTGTAGACACTTCTCTTCTTACAGTAAGGTGGCTATTTGGACAAGTTGGTAAATCTTCATCTTAACACAGCGTGTTCGTGTGTGTGCGCTGTGTTAAGATGAATCTTCTTACAGGGCACTTGAAATGACCATAACTGATCTGAGTAGCCTAAAAGTACCCTTTCGCACCCCACCCCCCTCTCTATGTAAGCAAAAGTACAAGCCTCTTCAACGTTCATCTAGGTCCTCGTGCTCGAGAGCTTTCTGAAGTGGTCAACAATCCGTAACAGTCGACGTGTAAACCGACTTGTCCAGCTAGCAACAATGGCGCACGCCGGGAATCAAATCAGAAGCACAACTCACAATGGCACGCGCGGTGCTATTCAGGTTAGGATGGGAGAAGAAAGTAGGGTACACTATCGAAGAAGCATCCCAGGAGAAAGTCCTCCCCACCTGGGGGAGACGTAACAATGGCCCGGTGGCCGTGAAAAGCGTTACGCAAGAGCGATCGCTCGTCGCCAGCGCTTCACAATGCCACTCAGGGGCTCCGTGCGACCGCGAATCGCCCCGACGTTGACATACTGTAGCCGACAATTGGACACGGAACACAAAGCGAGCGGCCGCCACATTTGCGGCGCATCAATCAAGTCCGAAGCACCGTTTGTGTTGTCCGCATAAAAAGGGCTGCGCTGGGAGCGCGAGAGCGCCTTACACCGTGCAGACGGCACGTTGCATGCAGCACATACTCGGATTCCTACACCACAATTCAAGCCCGTCACAGAAACGTTATTCAAGATGTCCCGAAGAAAACACTGCGGTTAGTGAGATACTTTGTGCGTGCGACCGTGTGTTGTTTATGCGAGCTTAGCAATACTTTGTGGCGATGAGTGTACCGAAGTTTCACGTGGTTTATGCGGCGCACAGTAGTGGTGTGCTGCCGATAAATTATGACTGTACGCAGTTACTTCAGCGTTCCGCCTCCATAATGGCTATGCGAGAAAAAACGTTGTCTGAATGAAATAATTCGATGAGCTCCGTGAAATTCTACACACACGAACTACCTAAACGGCGACACGGAATAACTAATTAACGAAGTGTTAAATGGAAGCGACGAGGCATGAGCGATCTCGCGTGAAAGACGGCTCACAGTGGGAACACGGCGAAGTCGGCACACATCGAGAAAAACAAACGCGCTGAAACACTACGAGGTGAAGACACAACTCAGAATCTGTGACATTTACTTGGATCGAGCATCATGTGTCGCACGAAAAGGAACGGGACGCCAGAACACCCGACGGTGAGCCCGAGGAAAAACCGAAAACTCTCGCAGGGTGCTCACACTGTGCAGAAACACCCCATCTCAATGACAGGCCGTATTCAGTCGACAGCGCGATCAATGGAGTCGACCAGATGCGCTGACAGTAGGTCTCACGCTCGAGGCCCAACAAAACACGGTCGGCGAGTTAATACACCGGCAAAGACACACGATGACCACGGCGATTCTTATACACTGCGGAAGAAATGCCGAGATCGACATTAGGCCTAATCTGGGGGGCCCCTTGCATCAAGTGCAACGCGCGAACACGAGTGAAAGCGCGCGGATCCCAAACAACTCACCGATCGGTTTGGAATTCGGAAAGTACTCCTCGCGGCACGGGGTTGGCACCGTGGGTCAATTCAGTTCACAACACACGCACAAAAAAATAGATCGACGGCGCACATTTCCTGGGCACACAGAAAAGCACAGGGGGGTTTTCTTTAGCTCAACGCCGGAGCCATTTCCGAGAACCCACCACGAAAGTAGAGAAAGCGCCCGGCGACGTCACGCACCCTCGGCACCATGTGCTCCCACGGTAACTTCGTCCGAGCGCCGCGACCTTGGCGCCATCTGTGGAGGTTTACTGAAACAAATGGGAGGCGTTGACCCTGAGCAGTTGGTGGAGTGAAGGGCTGTTGAGATCGGCGGTTACTGTGTACGCTATGCACTGAAGATACACAGAAGCGATTTGTTTTGGCAAGCTTGTTTAGAGCTTGTACTTGGACAGGGCCAGAAGTAGGGGTGAGTGAGCAGTGTATCTCAGAACTGAATCGAATTTGAATCGTCTCGAATAGTAAGGCAACCATTCTTAAAACAGCCCTAGCATTCGACATTTCATTTGGAATAAATATTCAAAAACTTTGACCAAGCAATATTACAATTTTTTAACCAACAAAAAAATGTCGCAGTCGTGTAACCTGAGATATGCTTGTTTAAAGCCACGACTGGAGCCTTCCAGGTATTTTGTAACTGCAGGTTGAAATACAGCAGTGACTACAGTCTTCAAGGTGGCACTTTGTCACCAAAAACTCGGAGATAAAAAATGAAACAATTTTGAACCGGATACCACACATGTAGTGAATTGTAGTGAATTGCATGTAGTGAATTGTAGTGAACTAAACATGTAGTGAATTGCAGATAGACGAGTTGTCACAGCACGGGCTTTAATACCAAAAGCAGCTAAGCATCAGTGTTCAATAATAATATATGTCAGAATAATTTATACAAACACAGCACAGACAAATGATTCCTCGGTGTTACAACGTTTAGTTCCTTTGGGGTTTATCCGTCGGTGCTAATTATTAATTGAAAAGGTATTCTGTCATAGGCGTGCGCAGCGAGCGGCCCGCCCCCCCCCCCCCCCCCCCAATCCTATTAGGTCAATGTATGGGGCAGACTTTGCGCCCCCTCACCCTTCTTATATAACCAGGGGGGGGGGGTCCCGTGTGCACGCCTATGTATTCTATATTCAGGATGTCCACGATTCATTTCGAATACCGGATGAAGTAGAACGGTATTCGATTCGTTATTCGAAATTTTCGAATATTCGCACGCCGCTTCGTGGCTTCGTGGCTTCAATGAAATAACGGATGTGCTGTCCGCCAATCGCGTCCGTAGAGGATGCTCGATTATTATTACTGGCCGTGACGCGATCACTGGCGAAAAAAGTTAAGGAACACTCGAGTCCGATCGAAACTTACGTATCTAGTACTACGCTAAGGCAGAGGCGTAGGCAGAAATTTTTTTCGGGAAGGGGGGGGGGGGGGACAGGCTTGGTGTGCCACCCCCTCTTTGATCTGATGTGGGGGCCGGGCAGGCAGATGTGGTCGAGTGTCATTTAGTGCTCTCTATGCGATGGCGAAAAAAAAAATCGGGAAGGGGGGGGGGGGAGTAACGCGCCTGTGCGCCACCCCCCGGCTACGCCATTGCGCTAAGGAGCAATGGACTCGGCTGCTGAGCCGAAGGTCGCAGGTTCGATCCCGGCTGCGGCCGGCTCATTTTGAAATGCTAGAGGCCCGTTCACTGTGCGATGTCAGTGGACGCCAAAGAACACCAGATGGTCGGAATTTCCTGAGCCCTCCACTATACGGCGCGCCTAATAATCATATCGTGGCTTTGTGACGTAAAACACCAGATATTATTAGTATTATTATTGAAGGATCCATGTAGTTTGGCGCTCAAAGTGTAGAAGGCTCAAAAAAGAAAACCGCGAACTACGTGGCGTGTGAGAGCATCTTTTTTCTTTCGGCCAACGCGGCAAGCCACACCCCGTGGTCTCACGAGCGCACGCGCGTACACGTTGAATGATCCAAATTGCGCCTGATGGTTCCCCGAAACGTGTCTGCATGCAACCGCTTTCCGAAAGTTCCAAACGAGCTGAAGCACGAGCTCGTAGCACCAAGTACGTTGTAAGTACGCGATCGACTGCGAAAAAAAAAAAGAAGAAGAGGAAACATATACATGATATAAGCATAACTGCGGGCCGAGGAAACGCCTTTGCAGAAACTTCTCTTGAACTGTCAGCATCGCAGTGTGTGATATTGACAATTCGTTGCGTTGTTTAAACGTGAATAGCGGTGACAGTTCTTTCACAGTGTCAGCCAGTTATTTATTTATTTATTTATTATTTATTTATTTATTTATTTATTTATTTATTTATTTATTTATTTATTTATTTATTTATTTATTGTTTGTACATATGCTGCAGCCCCGCTGGGGTATTTGCAGGAGTGGCGATAAAACAGCATACCTTACTAGACCTTTTTCATGATTGTAAAGCTAGCTTTCCTACTATGCAGTTTGCCCTACTAATGGCGGCGTATTCAAGCGCAGTTTGCTTGCGCTATGACGTGGGAAATGTACACTCGGCTCTCTTGACATACACACGCATAATACGCATAATAGAGAAGCCCCAGCACGGGCAACTATAGGACCTCGTCCACTTGAAGCTTGACAGGTGCCGCCATTAGTTGGGCGAACATGCAGCGCAAGGACCCGCGTTTGCGGATTATGGAAATGGTCATAACCAGTTAGCCATAAAGTCACGAAATGGCAATGCGTGGGCATCTCCAGGTAAAGAATCCCGGCGTTGAATTGTCGTTTGAAAAAAGAAAAACGTTGTTTGAACATGTCAGTTCTAGTTTTGTTTGTATATCAGCTACCAGCAAAACTTTGTTTGAACATGTCACAGGTTTTGTTTGTATGGGCTACGAGCACGGGAAGCAATTGCGAAGTTAATACATTTGTCAAAACAAGTGAGACGTTGCGAGTTGATTAGACGATGCAGAAACTTTAACTTTCAATGCAGCTACATGCTGAGAACGCGGTAATGTTAAGACTTTATGGAAAAGTTACAGGAGGGCGAAAAATAATTGTCACATCTACGGTATATCCGACGTACAACTTTAGTCTGTACGCACACAACCCCCCTGTGGATATGATTTTTCCGAAAAGGTTTATTCCACACTACAGACGAATAATCAAGAATTGATATAAAGTTGAAGTTCGCTATAACGAACACTGATACAGCAAATTGTCGGTTATAGCGAACTATATGCGAACATTGGTTGATCACGCTTTATTTAAGTGATATTTATTCATTTTATAACGAAACAGAAAACGCTGAAGTCACAGCAATTTCGGCTGCAACGAAGAAATATTCGAAAGTAACATAAATTGCAAAATGAAAATTGAAACACAATTCACAACCGCGTTAAAAAGATGTCTCGGAATAAAAAGGTAATAAAAGTGGCATTAAAAGTTTCATTTAAAATGTAAAAATGCTGCGGAAAATTTTGGTTGTTGTTGTCTAGCCTGTTGCCTTATTCGCCCGAACCCGTCGTAGCTGCGATGACTCGCGCTACGGGAAGGGGACGTTGACACGTGCATGGTACGACTATTTGCGGCTGGGACAGGAGCTAGGCTTCTGCACCAGCCGTACGTAGAGCGGACCCCGTCATGTCGAAGCCATGAGCCGGGCAGTGATGGCAACTTTTCATCATGTCACCTCCACCAACAGTTGCCCAAACCACCGACTGTGCCCAACTGGTGAGAAAATCTTGGTGCCGCCATAACGCAGCAAAGGCTAAAGCGGAGGCGGAGCCCAAGCACAAATATAATTTGCCTAGTGACGTGGCTGCAGCTCTTTTGCCAGTGTACCAGCGATTGTCCGAAAGGAGCCTGCTGCAGAGATGCCTGAGGGGAAAGACTCTGAACTCGTACGAGTCTTTCCACTCGGCAAGAGCAGCACTGGTCCACTGTTTGCAGTACAGGTAGCTGTCGCAGAGGCTGTGCTGCGTTTTAATGCCGGCAATGAGCATGCAGCTACAGCTGTGCTAGCAGAGCTGGACATAGATATCACATCCACTGGGTCCAACAGGGCAAAAGATAAGGACTTGCGGCGTAGCACAAGTTCTGCTACAAAAAGGGCAGCGTCACTCGGCCTTGCCAAGGCAGTGAAGAAAAAGCACCATGAAAAGATGCATCCCGATTACTCTCCTGGATCATTTCGAGATACATTTTTTTGGAGGGAGAGTCTGCATCCAGCGCAAAAACGCCCGACTCTGAAGCTGCTGATGTAAAAAAGGCCGCTTCGCGCATCTGCACGGTGGAAAACTTCACTTTGCGCAGTGTTTGAAAAGCCACGAGACGAAGGTCACATCGTTCTTCTAACGTTTAAAGCTTTTTGAAAACACCTCGTTTTGGGGCGCGTTTCTTGTATGTTTTCAATATCCTTGTCTAAATAAATGTGAACGCAGGCCCGTTTTCTCAAACGAACTTTTTTGTCTTGTAATTTCACCTTCCCATGTTCCGGTTTATTTACTTTGAAATGCCACAAGCTAGGAGACAGGTGAGGGTATACGATCGGTTATGTTGGTGTCGAAGCATATAGAATAATCAACTTTTGTATCTAGGATTTTTGTGCGAGCTAGATCGCTGATTTTCTAGAGCCGTTGTATACCTCTACTGTTACAACGAATATCGGATATAGCGAACTAACTTATAGTCCAGATGATACCTCTTTATAACGAGCTTCAAGTGCATCCCCAAAGACTCGTGGCGCGCATCTTGTATATATACAACGGTAAAATTAATGCTGTATGTGCCACGCAAATATATCATGCGACGGGACGCGATTCTCTCGCTCCATGATAGCCTAGCTTATGTGCCCGTTCGCGCGATGTCACGTGACCCCAACTGACGTGACGAGCGACAACGACGAAGAAAGACAGGCCTGCGTCGCGTCGCAGTCGGCCGTGGAATCGCGCTCACGACAGATTCCGGCGAATGAAAAAAAAAAAGCGCCATACATCAACACGAGCTGAGACGGAAGTGCGTATATGCACTGTCTGCCAGTGCGAGCAGCTTGGAGATAAGAGAGAAGCCATCTGGTGGAGCGCTTCACGGAAGCCACATTTGACGCCACGGTTCCGAGCGGCGGCGGCGGCGCGGGTCATCGAGTGACGAACGAAAGGAACACGCATTCACTGCGAGGCCTACGGACGACGTACGTTAAATGGACACTAAGGAGAAAATTTGGCAGATCCCACTAATTCTGGAAGTCGATGTCATGCGACGCAATAGGCGGTTAGTGGCCTGTACCGAATATTTTTTTTATTGCTTTGAGTCAAGCGCTGCGACTTGGACCGACTTCTATGGGCATCTTGAGTAGTGATGGGCAGGCCCGTAGCGAGGATTTTTTTTTTCAGGAAAAAAGAAGGGGGAGGGGCACACACACTTGCTCAAGGCCTTGACTATTTGAGGAAAGATTGAGGAAAGTGCCTATTTGAGGAAGCGACAACATGGGGGGGAGGGGGGGAATCCTAGGGCCCTCCCCCCTGGTTACGATTTTTCTCATATTAGTAAATTACTCTTACACAATTCCAAAATCACCACGCTCGCCGCGAGAAGACGCTTGGTATGTGCGAGAAGAAGCGCAAAAACAAAATTCGGGTGGTGACGCCACCTTTAAGCTCCCGCACCAAACGTCGTGACGTCATAGATTTTGGTGGCCTTTACTATGTTATGTTCTGCGTATTTTCTCATCAGTAAAAATTAAATACGTGGTCCTCAGAGGGGATCAGAGACGCCTTCCTGGGCCTTGTTCCCCCGCATTCGTTGACAGTGTAGAATAATATCTCTGACCGAATTCAAATACAACATTCACATACAGCAAGCATTGGCTTCAGTGTGTATTGTTAGCGAACTATTGGAAAATGTAGGCCAGTATCCAAGCGAATACGGGCAATCAGAGACGAGTGACTGACCACTTGCCAAACCAGGACCTTTGGACCAGCGCCTTCACAGTAATTGACAGGTTCCTTAGGAGCACACACACACACACACACACACACACACACACACACACACACACACACACACACACACACACACACACACACACCACACACACACACACACGCACGCACACACACACACACACACACGCACACACACACACACACACCAGGCCCGTAGCCAGGAATTTCTTTCGGGGGGGGGGGGGGGAGGGGACACTTGCTGAAAACCTTGACTCTTTGAGAAAAACCCCTATTTTCATTATTTACTTTTGGTAAAAACACCTACTTCACCAAAATTTCGGCGGGGAGGGGGGCCCTGGGCCTCCCTGGCTACGGGCTTGACACACACACACACACACACACACACACACACACACACACACACACACACACACACACACACACACACACACACACACACACACACAACACACACACACACACATGCGCGCGCGCGCGCTCGCACGCACAGACAAAATGCTGCCGACGCCTATCACGTATCTTTACAAAACTGACTTAAAGGAGTACTGACACGATTCTGAAGTGCAGCAAAACGGACGTTTTTGGTTTCCTTGGCATGTAGTGTTAACGCTCTCCCCACACCGCATCCGGGAAACACGTATAAATATTTAAGTTTGATTTTAAAGTTTTCATCTCCCAGCATCTGCAATGCAGCTTCCCCGCATGGAGAGCCCTGTGACGTTTCAAGTCAGCTCGCTTGGTTTGCGAAGTCTGGGTTCTGCATGCAGCCTAAATCTCAGAAATCGCTGTCGGAGGCACTGGACGACAGTTCACTCATCATGAACCACGTTCGACTGACAGCAAAGGACAGCAGGTGCATATTTCGTGGGTTGCAGTCTGCCCGTGACGTCACGGGCAGACTTGACACGTCACTGTGAAGCCGCCCTCTCGAAACCGAAACCGAAACTGCTGGTTGAAAGAAGCGGTATTAAAAATATATGCAATGCATCCCCAGGCACCACGACACACTTTTTAGGGTTCTCGACACCCGTGCTTTCATTTAGAGTAACAATCCGAAAATTTTTAAAATTCATGTCAGTACTCCTTTAAACTTTTTGCAGCAACTTAGTAACGTACTCGTGACCATTTCGAGAGTGTAACGGGTAACGTATTTACGTTAACATTTTTCGGTAACGTGAGGTGTCACGTAACTCGTTACTTCTTATTCCAGTCATCCCGGCAGTTTTACACCAAATTCTTTCGTCTTCGTAGGAGCCACTTTCTCAGAGCACGCCCTAACGTTAGCTTGCCACAGCGGCGGACTGCTGACCATGGCGTTGACAAAGCACCCCCGCGCGGGGTCTTTTTTTCACGAAATAAATTGCAATGGGGGAGCAATTGCCGAAATTTCTTAAATGGATCTGCTACTGTTTCGGCTACCTTGCTATCGAGGTTCAAGTTGTCGTGGAATGTCGATGAAGTGAAATGAGGCTCTCGCAACTGTCAAATGCGAGCTGTCGAGGTTCGCTCGGCTTGCGGACATGAAGGCTCGGGACTTTCCTTCCTCCATTACTCGGGCTTTAGTTACCCTCCTGAGCTGCAGCACAACGTAGGATGGCTTTTTCGGAAATGCCTTCTCGACATCGTCGCCAACTGAAGATGAACAACTGTCTCGGTACATCGGTGCCGCATGAAATCGCGATGAGCGGGCTCAAGAAAACCTTCCGCGCGCATTCACCAGCTCTCCCTGAAAGTGAATACAGGAGTACCACATAACGAGGCCGTCCAGCGCCTATAAGTGCGGACCCATATTCACTAAGAAGCGAGGCAAGCTGTCCAATGACAACTCTGAAATGCAGCTTTTGTTTGTATTCAGCAAGCTGTAGTTACATTAGGAAGTTGCCCCCCAAAACTCTAGCACTGTTTAGAAACTTCGTTTTCAAAGTTAGTCCTGCTTCCTGGTATCTGCAACTGCGACTACGTTTCTTGATATTGAATTCCTGGTTATTGAATTTTGGATTATTGAATTCCGCTTGATTGACCTTGAACACTGTAACGTGCAAACTCGCCATTCTCGCAGTAATTTTAGAGATTAAAGTGAAAAAAAAAATGTGAAGACGTACTTTTAAGCATTTCTTTATTGCTACGAAATCTGCGCATTTATTTTGTTAGTAGTAGCAAGCTTGTCGAGAGTTCAGTTAACTTTTTTTTTCGCGGAGAGTGTTGATGACGAAATCGATCATTTGAATGTCACATTGAGAAAAATGGCTTCACCATTTGCTACACAGCTAGAAACCAGCGTATATTAACTGCACAGTCTCACTTTAGGCCACTATAGCATTGCCAAGGTGCGGCCCATTTCAGCAAATTATTCTCGTTAAATCATCATTTCGGCTAAAATTGTTGTTTGGGCTAGAATTTTTACGTGAAACATATATATGAGCTTTATAAGATTGTTATTGCGCTCTCCTGCAGCGAAGGTGCAATGATTAAAATTTCTGAACATGGAGTAACGACAGAATTAACGTCCGTTACTTTCTTTAGTTCGGTTGTGGTAACGGTAACGCGTAAATTTTTTTTTATTGGTAACGTAGGGCGGTAACGGCGTTTCTTTTCCTCTAGAGTAACGAGTAACGTATTTAGTAACTTTTTTTTTTTCGGTAACGCATGCAACGCTGAATGCAAACCATAGCTAGCGAATTTTGGCATGATAGGAGCAAGATCGCGAATATTTCGTTTTACGTTGTGCGCACAGCTGATTATCCGAGCGCTTACAAATTACGCAAGGGCATTCGTGCTTTTCGTCTTATCTTTATGTCTTTAAGGTGATGAATCACGCTGTATTAAAAAAAAATAATAAAGATAAATATATTCGTTTTTCTTTCTCTCTGTGACTGTGGTGCAGTACCGAGAGCAAGAAGAGATACCCCACGAAAGGATATTAATGAGAACCAACAGACAATAATACCAAGGAAATTATAGAGGATGTTATTTGTAGTAATTAGGATATAAATGTGAAGAGAGCAAAGTGGACGAAAAGATAACTTAAGCTTAAGCAGGTTATCTTCGGCTTAAAAATAACCATTGGCCTCACAGAAACCCCATACCTGACTTAGCACGCCTCGAAAAAGAGTGGCTGTCTCTTTGTTTCAACGAACGTGACTGTGACAAGCTGGTTCACTTTCACGTATTCCCAAATGGGCCGTTCCACGGGCGCACAATCTCTCTGAAACTGAAGCTTACGACAGTGTGAATTCAAGTTTGCCGCCACATTAACCTTGGCCACGTTCGGGTCTCGGAGGGCGTTTTGCTGCTTCGGATTTCACTCGCTAGATGGCGAACCTTGTTCACATTTATTCTTTTGTGATTATTGAGCTATTTAGGGGGCGGGTGGCGGTCGCAATCCCCATAGAATGTGGTCCTGTCCCGCCTGAGCTAGGCCGCAATACGTACACGACGACACAGCGCTGTCTCCCTCCACCCATGTCCTGGCTCCTTTCCCCTTTCCTAACTCAATAAAGTTGTTTCCTCCTCCTATTGAGGAAAGGAAAAAAAGGCACCTAATTTCTGTCTGCCTTCAGGCGACACGGCGCAGTGCCTTGTAGGGGTGGCCACCCTAGCAAAAATTCTGATAGAGGTCTGTATCAGTCTGATACAGTTTCCTATCAGTTGTACCAGTCTTGTATAAGACGATACACAAGTCCTATCAGTTCTGATAGACACGTATCAGTCTGATACAGTTTCTTGTCAGTGTTACCAGTCTTTGTATCAGACTGATACAGGGTCTTACCAGTGCTAAGTTTTTCAATCAGTCTGATTGGCCATTTCTATGGTGTATATTAGTCTATAGGTTTTTAGTCTTTTGTTGGTTTATGGGATCTTCATAAAATGCAGTAGTGTCATTTTAACAGTTACTCTTTTTTTTTAACACACTGGTCACATATATATGATTGGTCATTTCTGCATGCATATTGGTGTATCAGTGTTTTCTATTGAACACTTGGCGACCATCGTATGACATATTACCATCACTCAATGAGTGCCACTGGTAGCTTTTGAATGCGTAGAATAATGATGTATAATGCTTCATGGTGGTGTTAAGCATAATGAACACACTGAGCTTTGCAAAGCAGGTTTCAGGCTAGATGAACATCTCTTATTCTATGTACAAATGGGGTTGCAGGTGCCACATAGTAAAACAGTTTATTCTGACATTCAGGTATCTTAGGAATTTTAAGACACTAGGTATACAAAACTTATCACAGAGCAGTACAAACACAACTTAAAACAACAATACAAACAAAACTTTCATCACACAGCAGTACAAACACAATAAAACAACAATGCAAACAAACTTCTCATCACACAGCAATACCAACATAACTTTTAAATTTTTAGCTTATAGGGCCAGTAAACATCCCAGGACACTAAACTCATATTTAGAGTACAATTGTGTCCTAGTGTGAAATGAGCATGCTAATGCAATAATTTTTTGAAATGGTGCGGAGTTGAAAGCCTCGGTGTCTGGGTGCTGCGGTTTCTTGCTTTCACGACCCAAGCTAGCCCTAGCTGCCTCCCCCACATAGTGCTTTGCCTTTAATGATGAGGCACTACTGTGTCATAATCCATACTGGATGAAATCCTTTAAAGGGGGGATGAACCGCTTTTCCAAGTAATAATTGAATGACCTCAGGGTCGAAGTTTATTGCCTCGCAAATCCACTGCCACAAAAATTTCAAAGCGAGCGGAATTACAAGGGTTTGTTGTGCACTTTAAGCGCTTTCTCTTTTCTCTCGGCCATCCCGACAAGGTGTGCTGGAAGCTATAGGGAGGAATGGCACTGAGGAAATACGCTATGTCAGCACACATCATGACCTAGAGCATGTTTGATGAAGACGCGACTGCTTTTTCCTGGTGTTGCAGTGCCCATGCACGAGGTTGACTATGTAATGTTAGCAGATTATGGACAGCAGTGCCAGCATGTGGCAGCACCCGTGGCAAGCAGCACATCTGATCGAAACGCCGCTCTTGATTTATGTTGGCTATAGGCCAATATCTATCTGTTGCTATCTG
This sequence comes from Rhipicephalus sanguineus, assembly GCF_013339695.2. NCBI lineage: Eukaryota > Metazoa > Arthropoda > Arachnida > Ixodida > Ixodidae > Rhipicephalus > Rhipicephalus sanguineus. The sequence goes on from NC_051184.2 coordinate 23,749,473, forward strand.
TTGTTTTACACCATACAGCAGGCATCCGAAAGTCCGAAGAAAGTGAGCACAGGCATCTATATATATGAAAAGAGGGCACTGAGAAATTCGCAACATCGCATTCCGCTTTTCAACTCTCCTTGCCGTGCACAGCTGCAAGATTTGGGTGAGATGTTTATAGCAGCGTCTGTTATCCACAGGATGTCTTTTCACCAAGGGCTGGTACAGACCTGTTTAATACTTGTAATCTTGCCAAGATTTATGAACATCAAAAAGCATGTACTAATAAAGGCCAAAGCATTTGACCGCAAAAAACACAAGATACTGTCTACCATAGTAAAAGTTCAATTGTGAAGAGAACAGCGATAGAAATGGTCAAGAAAGTCAAATTGATTGCCCTACCACGTTAAACTCAAATTAGACTGACTACATTTGTCACTGACACCCAGTAATCAGTCTCTTTCAAACAAATTTGGTACATCAGCAACATAGCAAACTCGTCCAACTTTCATGTGCACGCACACTGTCCACATCCTCCGGTAGAAGAACAATTTTTTTCGCTATCACCATGTGCATAACTGAGACTTCGTGGGTCGCTCATACTTGCATCGTCGCGAGCCGAATCTGCAGTTTGGTCGGAATCGCTTGAGAGCGGACTCTCCTCGAAGTCGTACGTGTCGTCGGGATCAGGATTTCCATCGCTGTCACCGTGTGCATCACTGAGACTTCGAGTGTCGAACGCCGCTACTCCAGAACCACCGTTACCAGCTAAAGACTGAGGAATGGGAATGTTCTTGCTAGAGCGTGGCTGGCTGGCAGATTGCGCCTCCGCCGCTTTTTGATAGGCTCGTTGACCGAGGTACTACATAATGCGATCCAGGCTCCAATAGCGCTTCCTTCTTTTTGATCGAGGCTGTGGTTGAGCTGAATCCATCTTTCTCGAACTGAACGCGAACTTCAAATAGCGCGCTTCATGGAGTCCACGCAAAGTGAGGCCGCGATGAACAATCTAAGCGGGTCCAAGATGCATAGACCGAGGCTTCACATTCACACCCTGCTTGCCGTGCCTTGAAGATGGTGCGCGGCGCGCGAAAACGATGAAAAACTATGATGTAACATCGGAGATAACGTGCAACGAGGTAGGGCTCTTCAGGTCACACTCGATTGCCATTATGGCCATCACCACGATGATGATGATGATGCGACCAACGGACACCAACGCGAGCGACACCAGGCTAGCCACCCTAACCAGGCGACACTATGTTCATTGTTGTTTATTTTTTATTTACGATGAGTTAAAAAAAAATACTGTGTAAACTTGTAAAAACATGAAGCAAATTTTCTTAGTTTTTTAAAAACGAAATTGCATTTGTTGAGACCCACAAATGGTAGCGCCATCGTCATGAACAGCGCGTGGTACGTACGTTTTTGTTGTGTGTGTGCTGAGTGGTAGCGCGCGTCCATGTGCATTTCTTCGGCGGCATGTTCGCGTACGTTCGTTTCCGCGACGACAACGAAAAGCGAATCGTCCCAGTGGCTGCATGTAAACACCTCAAGCCGAACGATACGAGCGATTTTAATCCTCGCAAATGGTACAAAGCCTTCTGGAAAGATGAAACACACTGCGACCACTACCACGTGCGCTCAAGTGATTAGGCTTTACGGTAAGTGCATGACCGCCTCTTTGTTTTCCAAATACAAAAACAAAGATGAGGAAGCAGTCATTCTGAAATTATCCACTTGTCATGGTTTTTTAGCTACCGAGGACGATGCAAGGAAGGCTACCGAAAAACGAACTTCCATTCCGCAAAGACCTGGCAGCGACTCCTCCTATAGCTGCAGTTCAAATGAAGTGGATGGATCGTTTGAAGAAGTAAGTGCAGTCAGTTGCAATCGCTCACATTGCAGCTGATGTGCTACTTTGCGGCCTAATTATTACCGACAGCCCATTTTGATCTGCACGTGGTGCCGTATCACACATGGTGCAGCGATGCTTTAATCAATGCCTCCTACTACCGCACGGACGTCGGTGCGGTCGTATTTGATTGCAGGTGGGGGTAAAGTTGCAATATGCCGAAGAGCTATTTATTTTATTCTTATATCTTTGTATGAGCGCAGCCTATAGTCATTTTTTCTGTACAAGTCACTGGTTCAGAATTATTTTGCTAGCGCGCGGATGGGAGAGCTGACACAGACAAGCGCTTGTCCGCGAGTCAGCTCTCTCTCTTCGTGCATTCGTGTTTATTCCCGCGCTGTTGAAATTTCCTTCAAGACGCAAATACGCCCTGTTTTTAGTTGCGAACAAGCTATAAGCTGTGAAATATAATGTTGGGTTAATTGTCTATGCACTTGCAGGAAACGCAGCGTCAAGCTGCTGTTAAAACAGAAATGAAGGATGTGAGCAGCCATTTTAAGAAGAAGCAGCGAGACCTCCTGTTTGGTGATGCTGAGGGAGAAAAAAGACCGAGAAAGAACTTCTCAAAGAAGAAGTGAATATGCTGAAGGCCGAAAATTCAAAACTCTTGGACCGAATAAGAATGCTCGAAAAGGCCCTATGCAGCAAAATTTTCAAAACAGGTTTGATTATTATTTCCTTATAAACTATTGTCATGCACTGCTGCTAGTGTTGCATACATCAGTAAGTTGCACTTTCTCTTATGCGTACAATTTTGCTGAAAGCAGAATGCAATATAAGCTCATATATCATACGTAGAAGTGATGCGGGCATGTTTTTCTAATCACTTGTAAGTATGCTTCTCCATGCTGTCACAGCATGGTGCTCATATTAAAGAACACCAGATGGTCAAAATTTCTTGAGCCCTCCACTGTGGCGTCCCCGTACCACATCATGTTTTAAAATGTGACACCCAAACTATTATTGTACTTCATAGCATATATCTCAACTGCATGCTCTATTTTATGTTATTTGGCCTTGCACACCTGGTCTCTCTTCAGTCTGAGACCTAGGAAGCTACTGTGACAATTAAGGGTGCGATTAACTTTCTTTGCTGCATACGTTTCTGCATACACCTCTTTATTGCAGAAAAAAACCTCGTTCTGTGCGAGGGCTGCAGCCGAAGCCAGAACAACAAGTTGCGCCTTTGCCATCGCCACGGTGCAGCTGCCACGCACCACCACCATGCAGCCGCCGCGCACCGCTACCGTGCAGCCACTGCGCACCACCACAGCGACCCGGGCAGCCCTGAAGTGGGCCACACAAGTGCGAGGGAGGCCGATTACGTGCCCACTGACGGAGAGGTATTGTAAAACTCTAGTGTGCTTTGTCTTAAAGGTATAATGCTTGCTGTAATGAGAAAATGTGCATTGACATATTGTTTGTGCACATCATCTTTAACTTGTTTATAGGTGCATCTGGGCAAAGGGATCACCATTCCTGAGGCCTGTACAGCCGCCTCATGAGCACAAAAAGCGAAACCCGCTTTGTTCGTGAGGCGGGCGTTGCCATTTATTCAACGGCAGGCTTGGTTGGGCGGAGTGTAATTGGAACAGCCTCTAACCGGACAAAGGGAGAGGCAAAATCCTTGGATAAAGAAAAAATACGCTGTGCTTTCTGGTAGGTAAAATTCCCAGTCTGACTGGAGTTTATGAAAGTAGTTGGCTGCATTTTTGTGCATATAGTAAGATCAGCCGAGATTCCACTGCCAACTTGTGTTATAACTACTTACTAAGGCTTCAGCCTCGTATTTTTGTCTACTGGAGCTGGACACTTATGCACGTATCAACAAACTAATTAAAAAAAAAACAGACTGATAGCACTCATATTTATTTCCTTGTCATATTAACTCCTCTGTTTCGAGTGCATATAATTGTCACCTAAGAAGTGCCCATAATTTGCTTGTTTGATCATGCAGATTTCTTCAACCTTTTGAAAAGCAATTTTCCAATTGGAGAGGTCAAGCAAAAGAAGAAGATACTAAATAAGGCGCTCGCAAACAAAATTAATGATTTGATGAAATCAAAGATTAAGAAGTCAATGGAACATCAATAAAAGATTTGTTTGATTTCTGTGTTCATCTGTGTCCTGCTTGCTCTAATGCAGTGGCCACCTGCCAGTCGGCTAAGCACCGATTCACTTGTGGGCTTATATGCAGTATAATGGTACTAGACTGGTACACCAATAGACTGATACAACCTATAGACTGGTGCACCCATAGACTGATACACCTATAGACTGGTGCACCCATAGACTGATGAACACCTATACACTGGTACACCTATAGACCGATCCACCTATACACTGATACAATTATAGACTGATACAACTATAGACTGATACACTGTCAATAAACTGATAGCCTATCAGTTTTTTCTATCAGAATTTTTGCTAGGGCGGGG
>NC_051184.2:23753907-23761407 GCF_013339695.2 Rhipicephalus sanguineus
TCCCTCAAACGCTAAATGGCGTCTGCATCTCCAGTGAGCAGTTCATTCATTCTGATTCCCTTTGTCCTACTCACTTCAAAAACTTGCGTCAAGCCTTAGCCACAATGGTTAAGCAACAAATCAAATGGTATGAAAAGCTCATGCCACACAGCCATCGCTACACACAGCGGTAAGAAATGTGCGCCAAACCGGACTACATCGCACAGGAGTGTATACATGCGCAGAAGCTTCGCCCCCGTAGCTTCCCTTCATTGCCAAGAAAAGTTGTTCGCGAGCATACCATCATAATTGTTGTCACTGGGGTAACAGCATCGGAAAAGGTTACACACGACATATACTTTGAAAATGTAAAACATTGCTGAGTCACACAATGCCAGACACTGCATGTTTTATTCCAAGCCCCACACACCAACCAATGCTTACACAAAAACTGGCGCCCCAAGCTAGCTCTTTTCTTCACGTTGTAGAAACATTTCAAAATCATGACACGCAACTGACTGCTGTCCCTAAATAGAAAAATATACAACCCTTGTATTAAGTAGGATGGAATACTGCGCGAATAGGTGTATATTCATCGTAGCTAACAGCGCGATTAACACGGACTAAGACGTGAGGTGGACTGTGCCATGTCCACTTCTCGTCTTCGTCCGTGTTAATCGCGCTGTTAGCCACAATGAACCCTTGATATTGCCAGCACTAATATGGGCCGAACTTCGAGAACAAGAATGGAACACGAGAAAACATGAGGACTACACATACAAAAATGGATCGGAAAATGATAGGCGTAACATTAAAAGATCAGAAATCAGCAGAATGGGTTGAAAACAACCAGGAATAACCGACATTCTGGTTGGTATAAGCGAAAAAAATGGACCTGCGCTGGCCACATAACGTGTACAACAGACAACAGGTGCTAAGTTAAAGCAACAGAATCGATACCCAAGGGATGGGAAACTAAGCGAAGGACAACTGAGAGTTGGGTGGGGTGATGAAATTATAAAGTGCGCAGGCATAAAAGGGAATCAGCTTTTGCAGGACCGGGGAGATCACTGAGAAGAGGCCTTCATTCTGCGGCAGACAAGAATAGGCTGAGAATGACGATGAGTGAACAAAACAATCTATACAATTACGCCACACAAAGGCTGTTGGCACATGAAAATCCTGGATTTACACAGAATCCACACGAAGACATAGAACTCTGGGGACCTGGGGGATCAGTAAAACATTAAATGTAAGATGTCAGTAAAAGATGTCACTACACTGCTTAAGAACCAAGTCTTAAGACAGCGACGCTCCGTAGTTTCTACTTAGAGGCCTTCTTATACGTGCTCATTAAGGTTAATCGCCATTGTGTCATTCTGAAAATCCAAGTGCTGGAAACTTTAACGTCACTATTAAGTCATTCCCACATCCAGGCACGAAGCCTTGACCATGGGAGTGCTAAAGTGGCTACATGCATCAAGAAGCCGGTGCACTTTCCTCAAGGTCCTCATAAGCTGAACAAAGGACACCAACGGTCGGGCAGGAACACCAGGCTGCAATGGCAAACGGCCATCTCGTGCAGCACCCAAGCTTCCTCGTTGGCTAAGCACTAAACGTGTCCCTTCTCCTAATTTACACTGACGTCATATGTTCCTTACTAGGATACGAAATGCCAGTTGCGAGTTTATTTTGCTTATACCTGCGGACTGCCCCACAGGCATTCTGCAATACAAGTCGTACATTAACATTCAAGTCACAGAAGACTACCTGCACGAGCTTCAACTCCACACTAACTTTCTGGAAAAGTAATTATTCTTGCAGTAAGTGCACGAGTTACGTTCCTCTGCCAAGCTTAACAAAGGGTAATTGTATGTAATAGTAATGTCTGCAGATTATGTCCCAAACCACAATAGGATTATCAGGTATGCCACAGTGGAGGACACGGATTAACACTGACCATCTCGTTTCTTTAATATGCACTGGAATCTGTGTATACAGGTGTTCTTGCATTTCGCCTGCATTGAAGTGCGCCCACCATGGCCGGGAATCGAACCCGCATCCTCATGCTTAGCAATGCAACACCTTATCTCCTAAGCTACCACAATATGACAATGTGTAAATGTCGATAAGGTGGTAGTCAGCAGCACTACTGGAGGTACTTGTGTACCTTGTGGGCTGTACAGTTGCGCTCATGTGACTTGCAACACGGGAGCGCTTGGCCTCACGAGTTTAAAGATTGTGCATTCCTTCCACTAGCCCTTATTTCTACAACTAAACGCTGCTCTCTCACTGGGGTATGTTCCCAAATAAGAAAATAACATTAAGTTACAGAAATAAAGCAAGGTGAAGCCGTGCGCAATCATTAAACTCGTGGGCCACGCGCTCCCGTGTTGCAAGTCATATTGAGCTGGACTGTACATTGATACTCTTCTAAACCAAGACTACTCACAACAGCAATTGCAAACTGGAAACATTAGACTATGTTACTTCCAAGTCGCAACTGTCTCGACTAGGGGGTGAACTTTTTGTGCAGTTGGTGATGAACTATGTGTCACAAAACAAAGGTAGAAAGATTAACAGCAACAACAATGACAATGTCAAGTTCTGAGTACTGCTGAAGTAGGGTGGCAAACTGGGCGAGCTGCTTAAGATATATGGTACTCGAACAACAACAGAAAAGAGGGGACCAGGAAAGAGAGACGCATACAATGTTGTACATGCAATTGATTTATTGGATGAAAGATTTTGCTTTTGAAGCCAGATGACGAGCATATGCGCATGACCATTGTCAAAAACAATGCTCGTAAGAACGTAGAAAGCACAAAAGCCTTGTCTCAGTACAGCGTTGTATGTGTCTCCACTTCCGTGGCCCCATCCCTGGCACTGTTGTTGAAGTACCATGCTGAGTATTGCTCTATTTCTGCCTCCAACAGTAAAAACAACTCGGTGACATTAGAGGAGGAAATCATTACGAGTATCTTTATCAGGGGCCATTAGATATGGACTCCTGTGTAGACACTTCTCTTCTTACAGTAAGGTGGCTATTTGGACAAGTTGGTAAATCTTCATCTTAACACAGCGTGTTCGTGTGTGTGCGCTGTGTTAAGATGATCTTCTTACAGGACTTGAAATGACCATAACTGATCTGAGTAGCCTAAAAGTACCCTTTCGCATCTCTACTCCCCCCCCCCCCCCCCCCCCCACCCCCACCCCACTCCTCTCTATGTAGGCAAAAGTACAAGCCTCTTCAACGTTTATCTAGGTCCTCATGCTCGAGCGCTTTCTGAAGTGGTCAACAATCCGTAACAGTCGCCGCGTAAACCAACTCGTCCAGCCGGCGACAATGGCGCACGCCGGGAATCAAATCAGAATCACAACTCACAATGGCACGCGCGATGCCATTCAGGTTAGGGTAGGAGAAGAAAGTAGGGACGAAGAAGAAGCATCCAGGAGAAGTCCTCCCCACCTGGGAGACGTAACAATGGCCCGGTGGCCGTGAAAAGCGTTACGCAAGAGCGATCGCTCGTCGCCAGCGCTTCACAATGCCACTCAGGGGCTCCGTGCGACCGCGAATCGCCCCGACGTTGACATACTGTAGCCGACAATTGGACACGGAACACAAGCGAGCGGCCGCCACATTTGCGGCGCATCAATCAAGTCCGAAGCACCGTTTGTGTTGTCCGCATAAAAAGGGCTGCGCTGGGAGTGCGAGAGCACCTTACGCCGTGGCGACGGCACGTTGCATGCAGCACATACTTGGATTCCTACACAATTCAGTCCTGTCACAGAAACGTTATTCAAGATGTCCCGAAGAAACCACTGCGGTTACTGAGATGCTTCGTGCGCGCGCCAGTGTGTTGTTTATGCGAGCTTAGCAATACTTTGTTGAGATGAGTGTACCGAAGATTCACGTGGGTTATGCGGGCGCAGTGTGGTGTCTGCGATTAATCATGATGTACGCAGGTTGCTTTCAGGGGATTCCGCCTTCATAATGGCTATGCGAGCAAAAATGTTCCCTGAATGAAACCGTACAAATTCGATGAGCTCCGTGAAATTCTACACACACGATCTACCTAAACGGCGACACGGATAACTAATTACGTTGTGTTAAATGGAAGAAGCGACGAGGCATGAGCGATCTCGCGTGAAAGACGGCTCACAGGGGAACACGGCGAAGTCGGCACACATCGAGAAAAACAAACGCGCTGAAACACTACGAGGTGAAGACACAACTCAGAATCTGTGACATTTACTTGGATCGAGCATCATGTGTCGCACGAAAAGGAACGGGACGCCAGAACACCCGACGGTGAGCCGAGGGAAAAACCGAAAAACTCTCGCAGGGTGCTCACACTGTGCAGAAACACCCCATCTCAATGACAGGCCGTATTCAGTCGACAGCGCGATCAATGGACGCGACCAGATGCGCTGACAGTAGGTCTCACGCTCGAGGCCCAACAAACACGGTCGGCGAGTAATACACCGGCAAAGACACACGATGACCACGGCGATTCTTATACACTGCGGAAGAAATGCCGAGATCGACATTAGGCCTAATCTGGGGGGCCCCTTGCATCAAGTGCAACGCGCGAACACGAGTGAAAGCGCGCGGATCCCAAACAACTCACCGATCGGTTTGGAATTCGGAAAGTACTCCTCGCGGCACGGGGTTGGCACCGTGGGTCAATTCAGTTCACAACACACGCACAAAAAAATAGATCGACGGCGCACATTTCCTGGGCACACAGAAAAGCACAGGGGGGTTTCTTTAGCTCAACGCCGGAGCCATTTCCGAGAACCCACCACGAAAGTAGAGAAAGCGCCCGGCGACGTCACGCACCCTCGGCACCATGTGCTCCCACGGTAACTTCGTCCGAGCGCCGCGACCTTGGCGCCATCTGTGGAGGTTTACTGAAACAAATGGGAGGCGTTGACCCTGAGCAGTTGGTGGAGTGAAGGGCTGTTGAGATCGGCGGTTACTGTGTACGCTATGCACTGAAGATACACAGAAGCGATTTGTTTTGGCAAGCTTGTTTAGAGCTTGTACTTGGACAGGGCCAGAAGTAGGGGTGAGTGAGCAGTGTATCTCAGAACTGAATCGAATTTGAATCGTCTCGAATAGTAAGGCAACCATTCTTAAAACAGCCCTAGCATTCGACATTTCATTTGGAATAAATATCAAAAACTTTGACCAAGCAATATTACAATTTTTTAACCAACAAAAAAATGTCGCAGTCGTGTAACCTGAGATATGCTTGTTTAAAGCCACGACTGGAGCCTTCCAGGTATTTTGTAACTGCAGGTTGAAATACAGCAGTGACTACAGTCTTCAAGGTGGCACTTTGTCACCAAAAACTCGGAGATAAAAATGAAACAATTTTGAACCGGATACCACACATGTAGTGAATTGTAGTGAATTGCATGTAGTGAATTGTAGTGAACTAAACATGTAGTGAATTGCAGATAGACGAGTTGTCACAGCACGGGCTTTAATACCAAAAGCAGCTAAGCATCAGTGTTCAATAATAATATATGTCAGAATAATTTATACAAACACAGCACAGACAAATGATTCCTCGGTGTTACAACGTTTAGTTCCTTTGGGGTTTATCCGTCGGTGCTAATTATTAATTGAAAAGGTATTCTGTCATAGGCGTGCGCAGCGAGCGCCCGCCCCCCCCCCCCCCCCCCCCCAATCCTATTAGGTCAATGTATGGGGCAGACTTTGCGCCCCCTCACCCTTCTTATATAACCAGGGGGGGGGGGTCCCGTGTGCACGCCTATGTATTCTATATTCAGGATGTCCACGATTCATTTCGAATACCGGATGAAGTAGAACGGTATTCGATTCGTTATTCGAAATTTTCGAATATTCGCACGCCGCTTCGTGGCTTCGTGGCTTCAATGAAATAACGGATGTGCTGTCCGCCAATCGCGTCCGTAGAGGATGCTCGATTATTATTTACTGGCCGTGACGCGATCACTGGCGAAAAAAGTTAAGGAACACTCGAGTCCGATCGAAACTTACGTATCTAGTACTACGCTAAGGCAGAGGCGTAGGCAGAAATTTTTTTCGGGAAGGGGGGGGGGGGGACAGGCTTGGTGTGCCACCCCCTCTTTGATCTGATGTGGGGGCCGGGCAGGCAGATGTGGTCGAGTGTCATTTAGTGCTCTCTATGCGATGGCGAAAAAAAAAATCGGGAAGGGGGGGGGGGGAGTAACGCGCCCTGTGCGCCACCCCCCGGCTACGCCATTGCGCTAAGGAGCAATGGACTCGGCTGCTGAGCCGAAGGTCGCAGGTTCGATCCCGGCTGCGGCCGGCTCATTTTGAAATGCTAGAGGCCCGTTCACTGTGCGATGTCAGTGGACGCCAAAGAACACCAGATGGTCGGAATTTCCTGAGCCCTCCACTATACGGCGCGCCTAATAATCATATCGTGGCTTTGTGACGTAAAACACCAGATATTATTAGTATTATTATTGAAGGATCCATGTAGTTTTGGCGCTCAAAGTGTAGAAGGCTCAAAAAAGAAAACCGCGAACTACGTGGCGTGTGAGAGCATCTTTTTTCTTTCGGCCAACGCGGCAAGCCACACCCCGTGGTCTCACGAGCGCACGCGCGTACACGTTGAATGATCCAAATTGCGCCTGATGGTTCCCCGAAACGTGTCTGCATGCAACCGCTTTCCGAAAGTTCCAAACGAGCTGAAGCACGAGCTCGTAGCACCAAGTACGTTGTAAGTACGCGATCGACTGCGAAAAAAAAAAGAAGAAAGAAGAAACATATACATGATATAAACATAACTGCGATCCGAGGAAACGCCTTTGCGGAAACTTCTCTTGAACTGTCAGCATCGCAGTGTGTGATATTGACAATTCGTTGCGTTGTTTAAACGTGAATAGCGGTGACAGTTCTTTCACAGTGTCAGCCAGTTATTTATTTATTTATTTATTTATTTATTTATTTATTTATTTATTTATTTATTTATTTATTTATTTATTTATTTATTTATTTATTTATTTGTTTGTACATATACTGCAGCCCCGCTGCGGTATTGCAGGAGTGGCGATAAAACAATATACATTACTAGACCTTTTTCATGATTGTAAAGCTAGCTTTCCTACTATGCAGTTTGCCCTACTAATGGCGGCGTATTTAAGCGCAGTTTGCTTGCGCTATGACGTGGGAAATGTACACTCGGCTCTCTTGACATACACACGCATAATACGCATAATAGAGAAGCCCCAGCACGGGCAACTATAGGACCTCGTCCACTTGAAGCTTGACAGGTGCCGCCATTAGTTGGGCGAACATGCAGCGCAAGGACCCGCGTTTGCGGATTATGGAAATGGTCATAACCAGTTAACCATAAAGTCACGAAATGGCAATGCGTGGGCATCTCCAGGTAAAGAATCCCGGCGTTAAATTGTCGTTGGAAAAAAGAAAAACGTCGTTTGAACATGTCAGTTCTAGTTTTGTTTGTATATCAGCTACCAGCAAAACTTTGTTTGAACATG
>NC_051184.2:23766407-23800304 GCF_013339695.2 Rhipicephalus sanguineus
TTTTTTTTATTGGTAACGTAGGGCGGTAACGGCGTTTCTTTTCCTCTAGAGTAACGAGTAACGTATTTAGTAACTTTTTTTTTTCGGTAACGCATGCAACGCCGAATGCAAACCATAGCTAGCGAATTTTGGCATGATAGGAGCAAGATCGCGAATATTTCGTTTTACGTTGTGCGCACAGCTGATTATCCGAGCGCTTACAAATTACGCAAGGGCATTCGTGCTTTTCGTCTTGTCTTTATGTCTTTAAGGTGATGAATCACGCTGTATTAAAAAAAATAAAGATAAATATATTCGTTTTTCTTTCTCTCTGTGACTGTGGTGCAGTACCGAGAGCAAGAAGAGATACCCCACGAAAGGATATTAGTGAGAACTAACAGACAATAATACCAAGGAAATTATAGAGGATGTTATTTGTAGTAATTAGGATATAAATGTGAAGACAGCAAAGTGGACGAAAAGATAAAGGTTATCTTCAGCTTAAAAATAACCATTGGCCTCACAGAAACCCCATACCTGACTCAGCACGCCTCGAAAAAAAGTGGCTGTCTCTTTGTTTCAACGAACGTGACTGTGACAAGCTGGTTCACTTTCACGTATTCCCAAATGGGCCGTTCCACGGGCGCACAATCTCTCTGAAACTGAAGCTTACGACAGTGTGAATTCAAGTTTGCCGCCACATTAACCTTGGCCACGTTCGGGTCTCGGAGGGCGTTTTGCTGCTTCGAATTTCACTCGCTAGATGGCGAACCTTGTTCACATTTCTTCTTTTGTGATTATTGAGCTCTTTAGGGGGCGGGTGGCGGTCGCATCCCCATAGAATGTGGTCCTGTCCCGCCTGAGCTAGGCCGCAATACGTACACGACGACAGCGCTGTCATCCCTCCACCCATGTCCTGGCTCCCTTTCCCCTTTCCCTACTACTCAATAAAGTTGTTTCCTCCTCCTATTGAGGAAAGGAAAAAAGGCACCTAATTTCTGTCTGCCTTCAGGCGACACGGCGCAGTGCCTTGTAGGGGTGGCCACCCTAGCAAAAATTCTGATAGAGGTCTGTATCAGTCTGATACAGTTTCCTATCAGTTGTACCAGTCTTGTATAAGACTGATACAAAGTCCTATCAGTTCTGATAGACATCCGTATCAGTCTGATACAGTTTCTTGTCAGTGTTACCAGTCTTTGTATCAGACTGATACAGGGTCTTACCAGTGCTAAGTTTTTCAATCAGTCTGATTGGCCATTTCTATGGTGTATATTAGTCTATAGGTTTTTAGTCTTTTGTTGGTTTATGGGATCTTCATAAAATGCAGTAGTGTCATTTTAACAGTTACTCTTTTTTTTAAACACACTGGTCACATATATATGATTGGTCATTTCTGCATGCATATTGGTGTATCAGTGTTTTCTATTGAACACTTGGCGACCATCGTATGACATATTACCATCACTCAATGAGTGCCACTGGTAGCTTTTGAATGCGTAGAATAATGATGTATAATGCTTCATGGTGGTGTTAAGCATAATGAACACACTGAGCTTTGCAAAGCAGGTTTCAGGCTAGATGAACATCTCTTATTCTATGTACAAATGGGGTTGCAGGTGCCACATAGTAAAACAGTTTATTCTGACATTCAGGTATCTTAGGAATTTTAAGACACTAGGTATACAAAACTTATCACAGAGCAGTACAAACACAACTTAAAACAACAATACAAACAAAACTTCTCATCACACAGCAGTACAAACACAACTTAAAACAACAATGCAAACAAAACTTCTCATCACACAGCAATACCAACATAACTTTTAAATTTTTAGCTTATAGGGCCAGTAAACATCCCAGGACACTAAACTTCATATTTAGAGTACAATTGTGTCCTAGTGTGAAATGAGCATGCTAATGCAATAATTTTTTGAAATGGTGCGGAGTTGAAAGCCTCGGTGTCTGGGTGCTGCGGTTTCTTGCTTTCACGACCCAAGCTAGCCCTAGCTGCCTCCCCCACATAGTGCTTTGCCTTTAATGATGAGGCACTACTGTGTCATAATCCATACTGGATGAAATCCTTTAAAGGGGGGATGAACCGCTTTTCCAAGTAATAATTGAATGACCTCAGGGTCGAAGTTTATTGCCTCGCAAATCCACTGCCACAAAAATTTCAAAGCGAGCGGAATTACAAGGGTTTGTTGTGCACTTTAAGCGCTTTCTCTTTTCTCTCGGCCATCCCGACAAGGTGTGCTGGAAGCTATAGGGAGGAATGGCACTGAGGAAATACGCTATGTCAGCACACATCATGACCTAGAGCATGTTTGATGAAGCACGACTGCTTTTTCCTGTTGCAGTTCCCATGCACGAGTGTGACTATGTAATGTTAGCAGATTATGGACAGCAGTGCCAGCATGTGGCAGCACCCTGTGGCAAGCAGCACATCTGATCGAAACGCCGCTCTTGATTTATGTTGGCTATAGGCCAATATCTATCTGTTGCTATCTGTTGTTTTACACCATACAGCAGGCATCCGAAAGTCCGAAGAAAGTGAGCACAGGCATCTATATATATGAAAAGAGGGCACCTGAGAAATTCGCAACATCGCATTCCGCTTTTCAAACTCTCCTTGCCGTGCACAGCTGCAAGATTTGGGTGAGATGTTTATAGCAGCGTCTGTTATCCACAGGATGTCTTTTCACCAAGGGCTGGTACAGACCTGTTTAATACTTGCATGTAATCTTGCCAAGATTTATGAACATCAAAAAGCATGTACTAATAAAGGCCAAAGCATTTGACCGCAAAAAACACAAGATACTGTCTACCATAGTAAAAGTTCAATTGTGAAGAGAACAGCGATAGAAATGGTCAAGAAAAGTCAACTTTTGATTGCCCTACCACGTTAAACTCAAATTAGACTGACTACATTTGTCACTGACACCCAGTAATCAGTCTCTTTCAAACAAATTTGGTACATCAGCAACATAGCAAACTCGTCCAACTTTCATGTGCACGCACACACTGTCCACATCCTCCGGTAGAAGAACAACTTTTTTTCGCTATCACCATGTGCATAACTGAGACTTCGTGGGTCGCTCATACTTGCATCGTCGCGAGCCGAATCTGCAGTTTGGTCGGAATCGCTTGAGAGCGGACTCTCCTCGAAGTCGTACGTGTCGTCGGGATCAGGATTTCCATCGCTGTCACCGTGTGCATCACTGAGACTTCGAGTGTCGAACGCCGCTACTCCAGAACCACCGTTACCAGCTAAAGACTGAGGAATGTTCTTGCTAGAGCGTGGCTGGCTGGCAGATTGCGCCTCCGCCGCTTTTTGATATAGGCTCGTTGACCGAGGTACTACATAATGCGATCCAGGCTCCAAATAGCGCTTCCTTCTTTTTGATCGAGGCTGTGGTTGAGCTGAATCCATCTTTCCTCGAACTGAACGCGAACTTCAAATAGCGCGCTTCATGGAGTCCACGCAAAGTGAGGCCGCGATGAACAATCTAAGCGGGTCCAAGATGCATAGACCGAGGCTTCACATTCACACCCTGCTTGCCGTGCCTTGAAGATGGTGCGCGGCGCGGAAACGATGATAAACTATGATGTAACATCGGAGATAACGTGCAACGAGGTAGGGCTCTTCAGGTCACACTCGATTGCCATTATGGCCATCACCACGATGATGATGATGATGCGACCAACGGACCAACGCGAGCGACACCAGGCTAGCCACCCTAACCAGGCGACACTATGTTCATTGTTGTTTATTTTTTATTTACGATGAGTTAAAAAAAATACTGTGTAAACTTGTAAAAACATGAAGCAAATTTTCTTAGTTTTTTAAAAACGAAATTGCATTTTGTTGAGACCCACAAATGGTAGCGCCATCGTCATGAACAGCGCGTTGGTACGTACGTTTTTGTTGTGTGTGTTGCTGAGTGGTAGCGCGCGTCCATGTGCATTTCTTCGGCGGCATGTTCGCGTACGTTCGTTTCCGCGACGACAACGAAAAGCGAATCGTCCCAGTGGCTGCATGTAAACACCTCAAGCCGAACGATACGAGCGATTTTAATCCTCGCAAATGGTACAAAGCCTTCTGGAAAGATGAAACACACTGCGACCACTACCACGTGCGCTCAAGTGATTAGGCTTTACGGTAAGTGCATGACCGCCTCTTTGTTTTCCAAATACAAAAACAAAGATGAGGAAGCAGTCATTCTGAAATTATCCACTTGTCATGTTTTTTTAGCTACCGAGGACGATGCAAGGAAGGCTACCGAAAAACGAACTTCCATTCCGCAAAGACCTGGCAGCGACTCCTCCTATAGCTGCAGTTCAAATGAAGTGGATGGATCGTTTGAAGAAGTAAGTGCAGTCAGTTGCAATCGCTCACATTGCAGCTGATGTGCTACTTTGCGGCCTAATTATTACCGACAGCCAATTTTGATCTGCACGTGGTGCCGTATCACACATGGTGCAGCGATGCTTTAATCAATGCCTCCTACTACCGCACGGACGTCGGTGCGGTCGTATTTGCTATTGCAGGTGGGGGTAAAGTTGCAATATGCCGAAGAGCTATTTATTTTATTCTTATATCTTTGTATGAGCGCAGCCTATAGTCATTTTTTCTGTACAAGTCACTGGTTCAGAATTATTTTGCTAGCGCGCGGATGGGAGAGCTGACACAGACAAGCGCTTGTCCGCGAGTCAGCTCTCTCTCTTCGTGCATTCGTGTTTATTCCCGCGCTGTTGAAATTTCCTTCAAGACGCAAATACGCCCTGTTTTTAGTTGCGAACAAGCTATAAGCTGTGAAATTATAATGTTGGGTTAATTGTCTATGCACTTGCAGGAAACGCAGCGTCAAGCTGCTGTTAAAACAGAAAATGAAGGATGTGAGCAGCCATTTTAAGAAGAAGCAGCGAGACCTCCTGTTTGGTGATGCTGAGGGAGGAAAAAAGACCGAGAAAGAACTTCTCAAAGAAGAAGTGAATATGCTGAAGGCCGAAAATTCAAAACTCTTGGACCGAATAAGAATGCTCGAAAAGGCCCTATGCAGCAAAATTTTCAAAACAGGTTTGATTATTATTTCCTTATAAACTATTGTCATGCACTGCTGCTAGTGTTGCATACATCAGTAAGTTGCACTTTTCTTATAGCGTACAATTTTGCTGAAAGCAGAATGCAATATAAGCTCATATATCATACGTAGAAGTGATGCGGGCATGTTTTTCTAATCACTTGTAAGTATGCTTCTCCATGCTGTCACAGCATGGTGCTCATATTAAAGAACACCAGATGGTCAAAATTTCTTGAGCCCTCCACTGTGGCGTCCCCCGTACCACATCATGGTTTTAAAATGTGACACCCAACCTATTATTGTACTTTCATAGCATATATCTCAACTGCATGCTCTATTTTATGTTATTTGGCCTTGCACACCCTGGTCTCTCTTCAGTCTGAGACCTAGGAAGCTACTGTGACAATTAAGGGTGCGATTAACTTTCTTTTGCTGCATACGTTTCTGCATACACTCTTTTATTGCAGAAAAAAACCTCGTTCTGTGCGAGGGCTGCAGCCGCAAGCCAGAACAACAAGTTGCGCCTTTGCCATCGCCACGGTGCAGCTGCCACGCACCACCACCATGCAGCCGCCGCGCACCGCTACCGTGCAGCCACTGCGCACCACCACAGCGACCCCGGGCAGCCCTGAAGTGGCCCACACAAGTGCGAGGGAGGCCGATTACGTGCCCACTGACGGAGAGGTATTGTAAAACTCTAGTGTGCTTTGTCTTAAAGGTATAATGCTTTGCTGTAATGAGAAAATGTGCATTGACATATTGTTGTGTGCACATCATCTTTAACTTGTTTTATAGGTGCATCTGGGCAAAGGGATCACCATTCCTGAGGGCCTGTACAGCCGCCTCATGAGCACAAAAAGCGAAACCCGCTTTGTTCGTGAGGCGGGCGTTGCCATTTATTCAACGGCAGGCTTGGTTGGGCGGAGTGTAATTGGAACAGCCTCTAACCGGACAAAGGGAGAGGCAAAACCTCCCTTGGATAAAGAAAAATACGCTGTGCTTTCTGGTAGGTAAAATTTCCCAGTCTGACTGGAGTTTATGAAAGTAGTTGGCTGCATTTTTGTGCATAATAGTAAGATCAGCCGAGATTCCACTGCCAACTTGTGTTATAACTACTTACTAAGGCTTCAAGCCTCGTATTTTTGTCTACTGGAGCTGGACACTTATGCAAGTATCAACAAACTAATTAAAAAAAAAAACAGACTGATAGCACTCATATTTATTTCCTTGTCATATTAACTCCTCTGTTTCGAGTGCATATAATTGTCACCTAAGAAGTGCCCATAATTTGCTTTGTTTTTGATCATGCAGATTTCTTCAACCATTTTGAAAAGCAATTTTCCAATTGGAGAGGTCAAGCAAAAGAAGAAGATACTAAATAAGGCGCTCGCAAACAAAATTAATGATTTGATGAAATCAAAAGATTAAGAAGTCAATGGAACATCAAATAAAAGATTTTGTTTGATTTCTGTGTTCATCTGTGTCCTGCTTGCTCTAATGCAGTGGCCCACCTGCCAGTCGGCTAAGCACCGATTCACTTGTGGGCTTATATGCAGTATAATGGTACTAGACTGGTACACCCATAGACTGATACACCTATAGACTGGTGCACCCATAGACTGATACACCTATAGACTGGTGCACCCATAGACTGATACACCTATACACTGGTACACCTATAGACCGATCCACCTATACACTGATACACTTATAGACTGATACAACTATAGACTGATACACCTGTCAATAAACTGATAGCCTATCAGTTTTTCTATCAGAATTTTTGCTAGGGGGGGGTAAGGAGGGAATCAAAGAATAGTAGGAAAAAAATAGAGAGAGAAGTGATAGAGCCATCCATCCAACGAAGAGAAAAGAGGACAGGAAAGATGTGGGAGACGATCACGGGAGTTCAGGGACGGGACCACGAAACACAGCCAGAGGCACGGTGCACAACATCGGCGAAGCGGCAAAGGCCCCGACGATGAGCGGCGCACGGCATAGCGGGCGAGGCGACCGTCACGGGGCGCCGATCAGCGAGAGGTACGAGGAGTAATCCAGGACATCGCGGCTGGCACGTCCGTCTTGCTTGAAATCCAGCGAGCGACCCCCTCACATACAGTAGAGTTACTGTATATGCTACCTTTAGGTAGCAGAGTTGCGCATCTGTCTTCCAAACGCCGCTAGCAACCATGCGTTGCGGAGAAGCTGACGCTCGGGCCAATTTTTGTATTTCTCGACGCCGCCGCTGCAGCGAACTGAATTAACACTAGTCATCAACAGCCAATGTTTCTCGCCGGTCTTCAACCAGCCAGACAGGTTAATCGGCAACACGGTAGGCATGTCACCTGCAAAAACAGAGTGCGACTTCACCGCATGGCTGTGGCTGCTAGCCGGACCTATGCGCAAGGTAGCATATACAGTAACTCTAACATACTGTAGAGTTACTCTATATGCTTATAAAGTTGTTTCCTCCTTACGCTGTATGCTACGTAGAGAGCATATACAGTAATTAACGCTAACGTGCTAATGTAATAGCGGTGCGACGCTGGTCGAGAGCATCAGCTGGTTCTCTTAGAAGGCGCAAGGCTCTCTTTTCAGAAGAAATGAGAAAGCTTTTCGGGTAGACGCACGCGCCGAGCTCCGTCTAACGCAGGCCGAGGGTGTTATCCTGGACACTGATCAAATTCCGCCATATTGTCAAGTTTCGTAATGGTGGCATGTTAGGCCAATGGGAGAGGTCGTAACCCTCCTGGCCAATCAGTGTTGATCGATGGCGGAATCTGACAACATGGCGGAATTCGACAGTGTCCATGATCGCACCCCGAGTGTTCTGGCTTGCTGTAAACCCTTTCGGCTTTCCGTATTAATGAGAATAGCACGAACCGTTTGTGCCACGCAGCGTTTACAGAAATAAAATGAAAATACCGCACAGAGTGTGTGCCCTTCTTGTGAACCTTGAAAGATAAACGCTGTCTGTCCCGTTCTACCACAACGTCTAGAAAAGGTAGCCGTACGGAATGCTCTTTTTCAGCGGCGAATTTTATGGCTTGCTCAGTGCTATTTAAGTGATCCGTGATGGCAGTTATTGCGTGAAACCAACGTGCAAGACGACCGGCCAGTCGCCCTGTGCCCCCAGATTGGACGCCACTGGCCTACAAGATAAATCTGTTCATTTATAGTTACATTAAACACAGGCAAACTGATTCTCCTACTGCCTTACAAAAGAAAGCATGGTTTATTAGCACCGAAAAGTCGGGTAACAGAAACAAGACTACAGCATTTGTTTCAGTTAATTTATGACGACACAAACATTCACACGTATAGATTAATTTAACTCAATCGTGCTCGATGAACACGTTACAGGCCCTCTCAAACACCTATGAATGCACTTTCAACTCAAGTGACCTTATTCATATTTCCCCTAAGCCATATAATAATAATCAATCAATCAATCAATCATTTATTTAACGTGCCCAGGAACAACCGTAAGGTCTTTGTGCAGGCGCACGCAAAAAAAAAACAATAAAAATAAACTATACAATACAGACAGTCTTCAGAAATAAAAAGAGCAAATACACGTAGACAAAGAGAAATGAACACAAAAGGGGAGGAGTAAAATAAGACAACACGAGAAATATTGAAGGGGAATGAAAAATTAGATTGCATATATACAACTATGCGGAAAGACGGAGAAGGGAAGACTTTGTACATTGTGCCATACTATGTCAAAACAGTACAAAGCTCGGATAAAAACAATGATTGTGGACTATGAAAAATGTCAAGATCAAGAAAATTAACATTATAGAGACTTTGTATTCTGTGAACGGTAGAGTGTTGGAAGAAGC
Organism: Rhipicephalus sanguineus; assembly: GCF_013339695.2. Classification (NCBI taxonomy): domain Eukaryota; kingdom Metazoa; phylum Arthropoda; class Arachnida; order Ixodida; family Ixodidae; genus Rhipicephalus; species Rhipicephalus sanguineus. Next base: position 23,775,313 of record NC_051184.2, read on the forward strand.
AGGCGGGTACATGAAACGGTCTGTTCTCTCTGGTTAACTTACGCGGAATTCGAAAATTAACACAATTGAGAAGTACAGGGCAGGATATGATACCGTGGACTAGCTTGTAAAGAAACAAGAGATCAGAACGATTTCGTCGGCAGTGAAGTGATGGCAATGATAATAATTCAGCAGTATTTGAACGAGATTTTTTAGCAAAGCGATGGTTATATATGCTAAGGAATTTTTTCTGGACTCGTTCAATGGTGTTACCGCTGGATTGAGCAATGCCATTCCATATCACGGACGCATACTCCAGTTGAGGAAGACATAGCGCGGTGTACAATTTTCGGAAGGGCATAGGAGAACGGAATTCTCTAGACAATCTGCAAACACAGCCTAGGGTGCGAAGACCCCGCAAAGCAACACGCTTAGCGTGAGCAGAAAAGTTTAACGTGCTATCAACAACAACACCAAAATCACTGATCTCATAAACCTTGCATAAGGACACAGAATTGACAGAGTATTGAAATGACACGCTAGATGTTTTGCGAGTGATAGACATGAATTTTGTCTTCGAGGCATTCAGAGAAAGGTTATTAGCGTTGCACCATTCGGAAAAAGAGCGCAAATCTGACTGCAGCAAGCGACAGTCGTTAACTGAATGAATTTCCTTAAAAATCTTGATGTCATCGGCATACAAGAGGAAAGAAGAATTACGAATGGCAAAAGAAACATCATTAACGTAAATTAAAAATAGGAGTGGGCCTAATACTGACCCTTGAGGGACCCCACTAGTCACTTTATACAAAGAAGACGTTTGGCCATTTACCGCTACATAACAATATCTATTGAGCAGATAGCTCTGCAGGAGATTCACAACCGACAAGTTAACATCAAATTGCGCAAGTTTAACCATAATCAGTGTGTGGCTGACTACGTCAAAAGCCTTGCTCAATAATAATAATAATAATAATAATAATAATAATAATAATAATAATAATAATAATAATAATAATAATAATAATAATAATAATAATAATAATAATAATAATAATAATAATAATAATAGAATTGGCACCAAATTAGTCCTTTTGTTACTCCCGCTTCATCTTTAAATATACATTCTTAAGTATGGTGGAACTGCATTTACATGCTGATCAGTTCCTCGGGAGATTTTTTTTGTTTCTTTCATTTTTCCTTATAACGTATATCCGGATTTCTGTTTCGATATCCTGCCTACATCATCGCGCACCCTACCACTGTATTTGTTATAACTTGTAGTTGTGTAAATTATTAGAATGCGCTTCTTTTGTATTTATATATGTAGATCGCGGCAGTATTGCTAAGTCAAGAACCGACAGATCCTGCGCATTGTGGGAATCGATGTAACGCGAAGTATAGCCAGCCAGAGGGAGCTCCATACACCGCATTATTTGGCTTTGAATCGAATCAAGGCATTCATGTCATGACATTCATTATCGCATGTTTGTCATGCGATAGTGAGCGTAACTTTATATATATAAATGAAAGGGCAAATGAAGACAGTGTCACGTAAACCGTGGCGTACATCACATGCATGACATAATTTTCGTGTTATGACCTGTCATTAATGTTCGTCATACACTTATGTCATTTCATGCCAATTTTCGTATATATCACGCTGCTGATATGGCCGAGAGAGCACGAATACCACGTCATGTAAATCATGACGTACATGACGTACATGACGTAATTTCCTGTTTTTACCTCTCATTTATGTTCGTCATGCGCTCATGTAGAGCCATACCAATTTTGGTGCAAATCACGTTATTAAAATAGTCGCGAGAGCATGAATACTATGTCATGTAAATCATGACGTACATGACGTAATTTCATGTTTTGTCTTGTTATTTATATGCGTCATGCACTCAAGTAGAGCCATGCTAGTTTTCGTACTCACCAAGCTACTCCGTCTTGAACAGCGTTGGACAGCGTTAGCTAGAGGACGGCGGAAGAAAACAGCTTCCAGCTGAAAATAAAACGCCGGCGAAGAGAGCGCGTCAGCGACACTTAACGGCTCCTTGCTGCTCGCAAAAGAATGATGTAAGGCCTGTAATTGTAATAAATAGAAAACAAGCGTAGATAGGGATGCTGTTTAGGTCGCGATCGTGATACTCGTACGTTTGAAATTTCGCGGCGCGACGTAGTTTTTGCCAACGTTACTAGTCTAGTAACGTTGGTTTTTGCGGCGCTTCCTCTCGGAGGCAATGCATTCAGCAATTTAGTGAGACCTTTCGCCACCAGGTAGCGTAGCTATACCGCGGGTCGGGCTGGTCGCATGGCATGAACACTGCCAACTCTGCCATTTCGCCCGCCGCTGCCCAACGCTCAGTCGATGGCGAATGCATTTGAACGACGTAGCAGTAGTTGCAGTAGTAGCATGGTAGCAGCTCGCGGGAAGATCCGGACAGAACGCGAAAGCGTGCATTGAAGCGAACGTTGATTGAAGCCACAGCCGGTTTTGGAGGCCGCCATTCCGTTCCCCACTGCCCGCCGAACGTGCCAACTTTGCGCGACCGCCGCGCCTTGGTTTTCGACGCCGCGAAATGACCGGGTGTTGTGTGCCGTTCTGTTCGAACAACTCCAGAAACGGTTGGAGGACGTTTCGCTTTCCGAGAGATCCGAAAAGAAGACTTCAGTGGATCGCGAACGTCAAGCGCGATAACTGGCTCCCGAAAGACACGTCCAGCGTGTGCCAAGTGAGTGTTGTGCGAGCCGGTCGGCGGCAGAGGGTTTCGTGTAAGGCGCATCTGCCATTCTCGCGCCCATTTCTGTTGTTGCGCTCCGTTTACAGCGTCGCGTCCGTCGCTAACGCGTTGGAGATGCGTTTGACAGAACAGTGGGCCCGCTTTGTCATCTGATGTGCGCGCTGCGGTGCGCTGAATGTTTTAGTACGTTTGGCGTTTCTTTTCGCCACCGCCGAACCCTTTTTGTCAGAAGTTCTTTTATGGGCGCAAGTTCGCCCAAATAACGTTTATTTGCTTCCCAAGTCGCCGCGTCTCTGCGCCTGCGGACAAATACCGTCACTTTAACGCGACAAAGTTATCTATAATCTACGTGATCATCTATTAAGCGAAGCTACTACGAGTTACAGATTTCGGTGGCGGCGGGGGCGTAATTCGCGATAAACCCAGCGCCGGGCGAGTGTACAATAAATGCGGCTGTACACAAATAGACGCTCGAAGGCGCGCCGGTAACACGCGTATTTCTATGCGCCGTTTTCCAAAAGCTGGTGTTCTCTCGATCGTGGGCTTGTAGGCGATCAGCCGTTTATGATATGAAGATCTGATATTTTGTCGAAGTTCACTTGTCATTTAACGTTGCCACGTTTCTTTACTGCCTTTCACTGTTGCGTTTCCTTGTTTCGCACGTGACCGTCGTTGTCTTGTAGCTGCACAAGCGTTGAGTTGCAAGTGGGTGAAGGTATCGAGGAAGGGAAAAGTTAGGAGGGAGCATTGTGCTATGCGTTAGAAAGAAAGAAAAATAGTCGGTCATGCACGCACACGCCAAGCTTTGCTTGCCCCCCATTTTCTCGATAAGGAAGGGCTCATTTATTTATTTATTTATTTATTTATTTATTTATTGTAGTCACGTTGGTCGCTTTTCCGTTCTCGTGTGATTTTGGGTGGCCCCAAGGCGCGACATTGCTTTACTTGACTTGATCCTATAGCACGTTGTGGTAGATAAATTACTTTACTGTCTTAGATCGAGGTATACAGAAGTAGGTCTCATGCAATAAAAATGATGGCAGCTTCGCGCTGGTGGTGCCCAGCCTGAAGGAAGAGTGCAGCCGGGTGACCTGCCTTCCTTGTTTCTCTTTGTTTTTCTTTCTTTGTTCTCTTTATTTTCCGTTGTACCTGTTTCGTGTATCACTTTTTTGTATCTGTTTCTTTCTTTCTTGCTCTTTCTATCTTTATTTCTCTCTCTGTCTCTGCTTCTTTCCGTCTCTTTCTTTGTTTCTCTTCATTTTTTTTCTCTTTCTGTCTTTTTATGTCTTTTATTCCCATTATTTCTATCTATTTTTCAGATCCTATTTCTTTCTATCGCTTTCTTTCTCTTTCACTTTCTCTCACTCTCTCTCTCTTTTTCACGTGTTCGTTTTCGTTTGACACTCGGACCTACTATACGCGGCAGTGGGGCTTGCCCACTTCCTGTGGCGCGTACGCACCTGAGGAGTTTTGTACGACGGAGCACAAGTTGCACTGTAAAGAGAATGAATTAGAACGTGTGCCCGTTCATGACGATGATAGTTTTGTTTTATGACGGAGCACAAGTTACCGACAGCTTAAACAACTTCGCTGTTGAAAGATCAACACAGAATCCCCTTTGGGAGCTGTATAAGTGATACGTAAGTGTATAGCGTTTGAATACTGTAGGTTGCTTTCGCGTGGCGTCGGCATAGCGTCTTTCACCTTGTTTCTTGTGCATTCTTCAGCGCCTGGAACGGCCGCATGGCAGGCGCATACCGACACCAACAGAAGCTTCGTATCACATTTTCACGAAGTCGGGCTTTTCCTGATGTGTACAGTCCTCCATGTCGGCATTAAAAGTTGTCCTAGAGGAGGCTTTTATATTCCACTACAACGAGAACCAACAAAGCCTGCGTAGAAAGTGTTCTCGTTTAACATTTCTTTTGCACCGCGGGCACAGCGTATTCGTATAGTTCAGATATTCTCCAAACGTGAACGTGTATAGCGCAGTGGTTAAGACACTTGTCCTCGGTGCGTGGGGGACCGTATTCAGACCCTGCCCTGCCTAGAAAGGTTTAAGTGTGTAACACTTTGGGGGCCTGGCTTGTCGTCCGTCCAGTGTCTCATGTCGCATGGTCACGCTCAAAATGATGTGGTCTATACAGGCTTAAAACAAGGCTAGCAATGCTCAAAACCGCGTTAAAATAAACGAACATGGTCCAAAATAATATCATTATCAAAAATAGCCAAGCAGCATAATCGCAATAACTCACTTAAAATCGCTAAAAACGCTTCGCAAACAAGCGTCTTACGCCCGCGCGAGAGCGCCGCCACCTTGCCAAGCGCGCGGTCGCTCCTCCCACCTGCGCTTCTCCGGCGCCTTCGTCGCTACATCTGAAGGCGGAAACAAAACTCGCTGCAGACGACACGTACCTCAACTGCCGTAACGAGCAGGAAGGAACTCGATAAAGCGCAGCAAAAAGTAGCGAGCATGTCGCGCACCGAGCTTCCGAATCTCCCTAACAACATATATACTCGTGCCGGGGAAACGCTTACCTCAAACACTGACGCCATCGGCGGTTTGGTAAACGGAGCAGTGGGAATTCTACGAACGGGAATCGCTGGGTGCTGCATTTAGCGCAGGATACAGACCTACAGCAATCGCTACACAAGAACGTTTTATGTTTGTTTCATTCCTTTATTCGTAACTGCTCCTCTTCATTTTTAGCGAAGCAGGGGTGAGTAGTGTGGGCGTTGCCCAATTTCCAGGGCACATGTGAGCTTGGAGTTTCTGCGAGGACGGACGAGTTTTCGTTTCGCCTAGCTAGAAAAGGAAAGTTAAAACGCCTAATCCTATCATGACTGACCAGCTTGAATAACTGCGCGCTTCTAGCGACCCGAATGTTGTCAAATGATTTAAATTTTAGTTACGGAATAATCATAACAGCTAGCACTAGCTCCTCCAGTAGTGACGCTCGCAATTGCACCCGGTGTTATTTTGCACCCATTGAAACCGAGTGAGTGCCTAAATAAATCTTACCTCCGAGACCGAACTGTTGATGTCCAGGCGGCCACTTTATCAAAGGTATAGCCGTGGGCCTGTCAACTGGGTCTTCTTTTTGTACTTGCATGCGGGAGCGTAGCCAGAAATTTTTTTCGGACGGGGTAGGCGGGGGGGTGGGGGGGATGGTTCAACCACCCTATATGCAAGAGAACACTTTTGGGCTAGTTAGTTCGTCACATTCAATGAAGATAGCGCTGAAAAGGCAGGCGATATGGCTTCATTGACTGCTATGTATGTTAGTATGTTTTTGTATGCGTGCGTGTATAGGTATATACACATGCAAAATTTGAATGTTTCGGGAGGGGGGGGGGGTAGAACACCCTCCATCCTTCACCTGCCTACGGCAAGGCTTGGATGGGCGTTGTTGTCTGAGGCTTGTTGTATAAATCGTATTTTTTTCTCTTTGGTTAACCCGCAGGCTCACTTTGTAGAGGAAAGCTTCGAACAACACCGCGCCGATGGCTGGAAGAAGCTAAAGCCTAATGCTGTGCCGACGCTTTTCCCGCGGAAGGGTAAGTGTCGAGCCATTTGGATACACAGGTGCGCAGTGGCTGTTCCTGTAAAGCCACTTCCATTCTTTTCGCCTCTGTGTGGCTCATGTAAGGTTTGTAATTGGGGGGGGGGGGGGGGGGGGGGGTGCGGTTGTTTACTTCGATTTTTTTTCAAATTTGCAATTTGTATATATGCCCGCACACGTACAAACGCGCACACGAGCATGCATAGAGTATGGTTGAACCCTTCCTCCCCCCCCCCCCCCCCCCCCGCCTTTACCCCTGAAAGAAAATTTCTGACTACGCCCCTGCTGTGCGATGTCAGTGATCGTTAAAAGAGCACCAGATGTTCGAAATATTGGAGCCCTCCACTGCGGCGCGCCTCATAACCACATCGTGTGGTTTCGGCACGTAAAACCCTAGAAATTATTATTATTATTATTATTATTATTATTATTACGTCACACGATGACGTCATCACATGGCATCGTCGCTCGCTCAGCGGTAGGCCGACCGCGGAGGTAATGCAACGTCACGTGAGGTGCACAAACATTCCGGGAGCAGGAACAACGCAATTAACAGAGAATTGTCAAGGTAATTTAACGCGCGCCTCTAGCACTGCGGCTCATTACGTCGTATCGGAAGTCTGGTACCCGGCTGTGTAACTTAATGCATCGCCAAGTGTGCAGCGGGCTTCCGCCTTCAACTGTTGGAGAAAGCTTAACACGCGTTGCCGAACTTTTTACCTTCTGCAGAGCCTGCTCGCGGTAGAAAGTCGCGGAAACTTTCAACAGGAGCAGCAGCGCCATCTGAAGCGAACGACGGTTCGACTCCCACCGAAGGACCCGCAGGCCTCGTGTCGACGGAGGCGGAGGTACACCTGCTGCCGTCCTCCAATGGCGACGATACGTCTCCTCGGCGGAGCAGCCGCATCAGGACACGGACACGGCCAGCCAAGACAAGGAGGACGCCGCGGCGCACGACCGCTACGAAAGTGTCGGACGCGCCGAAAGCTGTACCGCTAGAGTCTCCTTGTTCAAAAAGTGCCTGCGTCGAATCTCGAGAACAGCTGGCGGTCATGATCAGGAGGCACGATGAACTCGTGGAAGCCTACGGCGTTGCGAACTCGACCGTTGAGACGCTTAGGAGTAGGGTCGAGGAATTGGAGAACACCGTGGAAATCCTTCGACAGCGTCTACAGCCTCGCGAAAGTGGAGACTTTCAACCGTCGCCGTGAGATATATGAACCAAAGAAGTTTGTACATTCAATAAAGCTGCCGCTTAAGTTTCCTGCAGGGCGTCGGTGCGAAATATTTTTATTTCGGTTTTAGGTTTGTTTCACCGAAGACATTTCCGTTCCCTTTCTGTACCGGGACGAAAAAAAAAAAATGTTCCGTAACTGTTCGGAACGGTTTTTTAATTGTGTGCAAAAATTTGCAATCAAACTAGCGACAAAAATATAATATTTTATCATGAGTGAATTACGAATTCTCTAAGCAGGCCGAATGCTTTGCGTCAAGGGAGTGAGCATGATCTAAAGAGCAGCACGTCATCGAGTGTAGTTTCTGATATGCGAGACCATTGTTCTGATAATAAAAAAATAAAAATAAAAATCAGCGCCGACATTGTTCTCTCGACGCTGGCCTGTGTGACTGGCTGGTCCACTTTCGTTAATATAAACAGCTCGGGTGGCCGCTGTTTTCATTTATCGAAACATTTGACCACATCTTTGCCTCGGAATTCTTGCCTGAGATACACGCTAATACTGTCCCCTGAGATACGCAGTAATGCTCACGTTGCATGACCTCGATTGTTCCGGATTGCCAACTGTTCCCCCTTGAACCGTAAAAAAACGATAAATACTTCAGTTTCACTCCGGAACGAAATATGGAGATGAACGCAGATTAACGAGCTTTATCACTTTGACTGGCGACGATCTCTAACGTTTACTCAAGCTTTTAAGTTTTACCCCACAAACTGCCAGGCCATCTCTCCGTTCATACAGAATCTAAGACGGTTGTTTCTGGAAATGTCCAAGAAATCTTAAAAACCACTTGGAAAATTATGTGGACGGACGCGGTACGTGTGTGTCTCGGCACTTTCGGAGTTGGGAATGGGGTGCTAAGGATACTGCCCAGAGCGTGTAACTCCTTACATGTACATGCTTGTGCAGTAAGCTTCAAGCAAGCGTGTGACCTTCAAATGCCTGGGTTGGTTCTCAAGTAAGGGAATCGAAACCAAAAATGATCTGCCGAAGCTCCTGCCCCGCTCAACAACAACAACAACAACAAAAGTGGAATTCAGTACATGACGCGTTAAAGCTTGCTAACAGGCTTGAGGCAGCCGATTACCTTAGAATAGGTCGAGCGTATAGGAAACTTCTATCAATAAAACGGTTTTATTATTGCGTAATACGTTAATTACAAGGCATAACATATGCAGACGACTGTCCCAAAGTAGTAAACTGCAACGGGACCCTCGGGTCAACCCGATGTGGAGTATTAGGGTCTCATTTAAGATATCCGGGCCGACAGGCGGCGCTGTGCATATGAGGACAGCGAAACGGAAGTGTCATTTACCGTAGAGCGTGTGGACGAATTCGGCTTCAATTCACCGTTCATTGAAATGCTGTCTTCAAATTGTTCCGTGCTTTCATTTAATGCGTTACTGCTGTGTGATGCTCTGTGGTTCTGGCCTGTTCTGACGTATTGAGTAAGTATACTCGCTGTGAATTTGCTTTCGTAAATCTTGCGCATAATTGTACAACCTTGTACAAAAACTTGTGTAATCATATATAATGCAACTGGGGGTGGTTTGAACACCCCCCCCCTCCCCTCTCCCATGGTTAGGCCAATGGCTTTCGCCTTCCAGTCATCTTAGGCAAATGCATGAAGGATCGTGTGAGTTTTTAAAATTTACTAAAAAAATTTTTTTTGTGTAAAGGAGAATATCTTGGTCTTCCTCGACCCGCATTATGCAACGTGGTGCGATGTTCGACTTGTCACGAAAAATGTGAGCCGGTTCCGAACGCTAGTGCAGTTTATTAACAGGCATTCTCACGAAGTGACGTCACTTTAACCTACTACAGCGCGTAAGCAAGCAAAAAAGGGGGATGGTGACGGGGTTAGAAAAGTAAACGTAACAGTAGGTGCTCTTACCTTAATTATGCTGACGCTTATATGGAAGTGCTTCCTCATCCTTGAAATTCGTTCAAAATGGATATGCCTTCCAAATGCACTGGCTTCAGGTCTATAACTACACTGTTGTTCGCAGGTGATTGTAAATAGAATAAAAAAAAAAAGAGGAATGCTGTAGCTTATAACATTCTCATTGAAGCACTTCAGCCCGAGCCTTTCACAAGCGACCGCACTTTCCCCACCTTTAGAGGTTAGAGCAAGGTAACCTGGTACACGTATTTTGAAATAACATTCTAAAATGGAAGAATAGTACTTGTCAATAAGTTAACCTTAACATGTAGATTACGGTGCGCCAAACCCCAGAATTTATTATTATTATTATTATTATTATTATTATTATTATTATTATTATTATTATTATTATTATTATTATTATTATTATTATTATTATTATTATTATTATTATTATTATTATTATAAAATTAGAGCGAGTCGGCTGTCGTCCAAGAAACAGTGAGCATCGCCTCCGAAATCGTCGGCGTAGCATGGCCCATTGAGTGAAGCCGTTGACGCTGTCGCTGAAGCTGGGCTCTCTCCAAGATTACTTGCGTCTGTTTTGCTGTCTTGCGTCCGTTTTGTCGTTTTCCAGTACAGGAGCCTTAGCACGGGATGTATAATCTACTAGTGCTCCCCCAGTGCCGCGTTTAGCTCACGCATGCTCTGCTACGCGGCCAAATGTTTCCATGCTTCCAAAATCTCGGAGTCAACACATTGAGTAACCTGGTGTTTTCTTCCGCCACCAGGCGTCACCGCTATCCCGCTGGCTTGCAAAGGCGGCAAACTGAAATGGTAAAGGAATACCTGTAGTTTGCAGCTAACTTGTTGAGTAGGAAAAAGCGATAGGGAAGGTTCACGGAAGTACCAGGCTTACCTACGCTGCAAAAAATGAGTAAACTACTCAACACGCAATATAATGGAATGCCAGGATATTCACCCAACAACATTCGTGGAAGGTGTTCGTTCACCAGCCATTGAAGTTCTTGGTTTCATTAGCAAAACTCAGCTCTCTAACATTGACAGCGTGAAACATGAAATATGCTGAAGCAAGGTATGGGATTGCGCCAGTTGGTAATCAATCTTCAACAAATAGCGCAGCAGCGGACAACGGACAAAAAGGGTTTCGTTCCCTTCTTTGTCCGTTGTTGTCCGCTACTGCGCTGTTTGTTGAAGATGAAGATGAAATATGTGCTAGGAAGAAGCTTCATCTGGGTGCCAGCTTTCATGTATTGGCTGCCGCATCGTGTCGCCCTTTTTCTTTTATTGTTTTTTTAAACGATCCGTCCAGTACACAATTCCGCGACGGGCTGGCTTCTGGTTCACTTACAAGTCGAAGAACCTGAGCCGTACGAGCAATTATCTTCCCCTGTATCACCAGGTGCATTCGTGAATAACGACAACAAACGTTTACAACAGCAGAAGCAGCTACCCAGACAACGCAAAGGCATCCTAGGGACATCCAAATGACGTCCCTTTCGGGAGTTCGGGACTTCCAAAAGACGTCCCACACAAGGTGGAAAAACATCCCAAGTGATACAAAAAAAGACCTTTTGGGGATGTCCCAAAACTGCATGCGTTTTGGATGTTATTGGGACATGTGACCACTTTTTACTTCAGGATTATTTCAAAAGGGTGGGACATTTGCTCCCATAACATGTTAACTTGCTTCATCGCGCTCAACCACCCCCTACCTGAGAGAGCCAGTTGCCACTCCAGGAAAGCATATTCCTCGTCCAACCAACCCACTTTTTTTTCACATAGATAACTAGATCACTTAAAACCAAGCCAAGTGTTCGGAAACCAAGCAACATGCATAGAACATCAAGTGACCAGCAAAAATGATTTATTGCCTCACTATTATATGGCGCTACAATCACCCCGAGAAGGACAAAGAACTTGGTATTGAGAGCGTGTAGTCTAAGGTGCACACTTTCGAGTGGAGGGCCTTCCATGGCGTCCAGCAAAAGGGCTTGCAGAGGCAGCTGAGGACAACAAAAACAAAGCCTGCATGTATGTATACGTACTGCACACACAAATTTGCATGAAAATGGTGAACAGGAACATAGCATGACTATATTGTCTTATGTATCCTGAGACAGGGTCAAACCTCATTCCAGATGCACAAGTGCCTGCTTTTACCTATTGCTTTGTCAACACTAGAATCATGAGAACAATGACAAAGAACTCTGTATTTACGAGCATGACATCTGGGGTGCACGCTGTCAAACGCAGAGCGTTCCAGCTGGCGTCCAACAGCAGGGCTCGCAGAGGCAGCTGAGAACAAAAGCAAAGCCTTAATGTACATGTCCATACTGCACACACACAACGCACAAAGATGGTGCACAACGGGGATACAGCATGCCTATTTTGTCCTGTGTGTGCGTAAGAGGTTAAAGGGACCGACAACCAACTTTTATGGTACCTATTTTCTTTAGCGCGACAGAAAGCTTACCAGTCAGAGTGTATAATCAAGGAATGGTAATGTGGAAAATGCCGTGAAACATTTGTAATTCGAATTTTTCTATCTGCGACGGATATGAAGTCGTATACACACGTGATAAGACATGCTGCAAACAGTGAGCGTGAGAGCGGTTCGTGTTTGAGTGCGGCGGTTTACTGCATCTGTGTGTACTCGCGCGCATGCGCCACGGCTCGACATGGTCCACTGCCTACCGTGAAGGCAGCGCCGTTTCTTGTCACCATGCAACTCCTTTTACCTCATAAGCACACAGAATAGAGCGGGGATGGATAATAATATACATACTAATATTTTTAGGACTAATTATGGCACACATGACGGCATCAGACTATGTGACTACGTACAGCAAAGTGATCGACTCCGCAATCTAGCTTCAAGGCTCTTGTGATGGGTTGCATGACATACCTTTTTTTTGTTACTTTTAAACACGATTTAGAGATATAAATCCTACTCACAGTGCCAAAAGGATGCTGGAATATGTCAGTATATTCCACGGTCTTTTCATTTCTGACAGGATCTAATCACAAGTTCTGGTCAGGTGTCGGTCCCTTCTCCTTTAAGCCTGGTTCATTCTGAAGTGCTTGTAAACAACAATGCACAATTTTACTTATTGCTTTACCAACGAAATTCATGCCAAGAAATGACAAAGGAATTGGTATTTACGAGCATGACGTCCAAGGTGCACGCGTTTAAACACAGAGCCTCCCAGCTGTTGTCCAGGAGCAGGGCTCGCAGAGGCAGCTGAGGAAAACAAAAACAAATCCTTCATGTATATGCATATCCACTGCAAGCACAAATATGCATGAAAATGGCGCACAAAACAAACATAGCACGACTGTGTTGTTGCATGTCTGCTAGTTTAAGAGGAGTAAAGCCTGCTTCATAATTACTTGCTCATAAGCAGAAGTTTCTCCTTTTAGCTTACGCTAATTACGTCGGTGACGACTTTTGCATTTACAAGCATGAAGTCTAAGCTGCATGCTTTCCGTCTCGTAACCTGCACGTGTATGTCCAGGAAGCTGAGCACTTTCTATGTCATTACCGGCAGGCAAAGTGCAGACATTTGGGGTAAAGGGGCACACGAGGGGCACCACTACTAGAAGCAGCTGAAAAAAAGAAAAAAGACCATGTATATGTGTACACAGCTAGCACATGCAAAAAGAATATCATTGAGCAACAGTGCATATCACAAACGTGCTACATTTATTTGGAAGTAAAACCTACTTGACAAACAGAGTGGGCTAGTTGGTCACTTCGGTTGCGTGAGACTACTTGACTGCTGGGTAAAGGATGAAAACAACATGCACTGAAAAAAGGTGGAGGTATAGGGAAGCCACACAAGGTGCCAGTTGCTAATATGCACCAAGTGACTGAGCAACAGGTCCTGCTGCTTCATAGAGATGTAGCAGAAACACCAACATACATTTTTCAGTTTCTTGTTTCAGTAAGACAAAAATCATGATCATAATCACAAAAGATACGGTAATACCAGTACAAAGACTGGGCTGTGCCCTTTTCTTCTGATAACCGGCTAACTGATGGCCAGCACAGGACTCTCACATGCAACTGAATAAAAGAATAGCATGAATATGCGCTGTTTTGAACATAAGTTCTGGCTTTCTTACAAATGGTGTCATATGAGAGCAAGAATTTTGGTACTGGGCATAAACTGAGGGGCAAGCCAGTCTTATGTGCAGCAATGCTTAATTCATGTCCATAGCCCACTACAAATGGTTAAAGCAATATTTACTTGACACATACATTTGACCATTCCAAATTTTTTTTACGTTGAGGTCAGTTGCCGTGGAAAAGATGTACAGCAAACCTTTGAAGTTTTATCTTTGTCGTCCAGGACTTCTGATCGTTCTCCACGGCACTACGCACGCGCTGGCTTGCAGTTATTCGAGGCAGATCAGCCATGTGTTCCACGATCGCGGTGTCAATCAGGGGCGTAGCCAAGGGGGGGGGGGTTGGGGGGGTTCAAAACCCCCCCCGAAAATTTTCAGTTTTGCTTGCGTATATATACACGCACACATACAAACGCACGCACGAACATACATAAAGTATGGTTGAACCCCCCCCCGAAAAAAATTTCTGGCTACGCCCCTGGTGTCAATCTACACACGTGGCCGACAACAACATATCAGCATAGTGAGCTTAACAGATTCTGCGGAAGATAAACCAAATCGCGTCACAAATAAAACTTACTCCCACGTGTCATTCTTGCTGCGAGGGTCCAATTCAGCGTACGCCAACCTGCGTTCGGTGGGGAACCAAAGAAGAAAGTGCTAAGAACGTGCTGATTGCAGTAATCCAGGCATGTCAAGTACTTACCGAAGAGGCGGAAAAACGCTGAAATTGGCAAGATCTTGCAACCAGGCAAACACCTACGGCATGCGCGCTTGTGATTCTTCGACGAAACGTCATGGATCAAACACCTAAAAACGAGGCCAACGAAGAGTCCGAACTGTCCGAACTATCCAAACTCCAAACACGCCGGGCGCCATGATGGCGATGGCAATGTCTGCGCAGTGCTCGCAGCAAATCCTCCACTATTTGAGGAGGTGTTGGCTCGCAGTAAGCGCAATTAAATAACAATTGCGTATTAAACCTAAGAAAGAAAACAATAAAATAACAATATTTCATTCAATTCTTCTAAAGTTAATATGTCGGTATTTTTATAAACACGACACCACCACGACCACACACCGCTCGCGCGGCGCGGCCGCGCGGCCGCCGGTCTCTGCTCTTTCACGAAAAGCACGCAAGGCACGGCGTGCGTGAGGAGCACAGTGGCGCGAGTACGTGCGTCGTACTGCCTCTACCAAGTGTGACACTTGCTCACACAGTCAGCAATCGATCCCTCGTCCTCATAACGGCGCGACATTAAAAAAAAAAAAAACAGAAACGAACACTTTCACAAAAAATGCGGATATATTTCTTTTCATGTGCATGTAGATATGCAATTGTGCAAGCGCGCCAACCATGCACTCCGGCGGAGTTGCTGTTTCCGATTGTTTAGGATCACCAATTTTCAACAGGGTAGCTTATTTCACCGCTAACTTGAAGTCCCAATCAGATCCTACAAGGGATGTTTTAGGAATGATCCCTATGCACATGTCTAAAAGACATCCTAAAAACCACCTGGTTGGGATGTGGGACGTTTGGACTTTTTTGGGAAGTCCCTGGGATGTAGTGTGTTGTCTGGGTAGCTGACAACCAGGGCTTAAAGGTCTCCCTTCATCGAAGGGAGGGGGGGGGCTCATAGGGCGGCGACACACACACACAACACAATATATATATATCCCAAGTGTCCCAAACATGGCGCTCTCACATCGCAGATTTTCGTGATCAAATTTATACCTTTTTCTTGTACCCAAGGAGTATTGTGGCAAAACGTTCTCGCTCGAAAAAAATTTTCAGGACCGTGGCGCCTCCCCAAAGTTCGCTTGCTTTTGTTAAACTGTGCCTAATAAAAGAATAGATATAACATCTGTTTTTGTGTGTTGACCTTCGAAAGAGCGCTTGCGCTACTACAGACGTTATGTTTAGTTGTGCTATTTAACAATACCGAAAATTTTATGTTTAGCTGCCAGCAGCGTAACTTCAAAAACAACGAAAATCTTCAAAGTTAGCGATTTTTTTCTTATGCTAACTGAGCCTCTCCCGAAGCAATCTTTATCGGTGTGGTTTTCAGGAAAGTGTATTTTTGTACGAAAATTTTTAGCGGTGAAATATATATACTTCAAATCTACGCGAAAAAAATTGTGAAATCAGAGAAAATGTGCGATTTACTGCATACTTGACCGTATTTTTTGTACTGATGCAGTCCAAGCAAAACTCCTCATGATACGACGTTCGATAGAAGACCTCATTGCTAAGTATTGAAGAAAGTCTAATAAAAGCATTTTTTAAGGAAGAAAATAATTTTTGAATTTGACCCTCTGAACTCTCTGCATTTCTTTCTACTGCCACTTCGCCGCAATGCACGCCGTCGCCCTTGCACTTGACACTCGTTGCAGGAGGCCTCAAGATACGAGATGTATGTCAGCGGCTCGTCAGCGCCCGAAAGTCTTGTCGTCTTGGTGTCAAGGCTACGAGTAATGAATTCGCTTTACATTGTGAGCTCGCTAGGCGGGCCCATTGGGAAGTATGTACGCCGGACAGCAGATTACGGTATCGTTGGCACATTGTGTTGCAGGGTCGCCTACACAACTAGTATGCACGAGAAAAAGTGTATACAGTGTGCGTTATTTCTTTCGTTACGTGCATACTAGTCGTGCAGACGATCCTGTGCATCCGGCAGTATACGATGACACTTCTTTCTTTCTTTCTTTCTTTCTTTCTTTCTTTCTTTCTTTCTTTCTTTCTTTCTTTCTTTCTTTCTTTCTTTCTTTCTTTCTTTCTTTCTTTCTTTCTTTCTTTCTTTCTTTCTTTCTTTCTTTCTTTCTTTCTTTCTTTCTTTTGTTGATGCCCCATAAACCGAATAATTGCGAATAAATCACTATTAAAGAAATTGGAGAGCTATAATTCCACTGCACAAGGCACTAATGTCCAAAAAAGAAAGTGCCAACTCCGGAGCTTGTCACATGGGTGCCGCAGTGCTACAGTTGACCTGCCGAGAGGGAACCGACCCCCTCCTTAAATATTGGAGGGGGGAGCTGCCCCCCCGGTCCCCCCTGACTTTAAGCCCTGCTGACAAACGCTGTCATTCCGCACTGACTGGTGAAAAAAAGCGGCGTA
Source organism: Rhipicephalus sanguineus (assembly GCF_013339695.2). Taxonomy (NCBI): domain Eukaryota; kingdom Metazoa; phylum Arthropoda; class Arachnida; order Ixodida; family Ixodidae; genus Rhipicephalus; species Rhipicephalus sanguineus. The sequence goes on from NC_051184.2 coordinate 23,791,995, forward strand.
CCGCACATACACACACACACACACACACACACACACACACACACACACACACACACACACACACACACACACACACACACACACACACACACCGCAAGTTTAAACATTCAGACACAACAAAGTAACACCTTTATAAGCAAGCGCGATTAAATGTTCGCCAGCACAAACAGAGCCACTTTTGACGGCATTACATTCAAGGAACTGCGGCAGACGAAACACCTATCAAGTGGAAATTTTCACGGATCAAAGTTCCCTGAATGTCTCTATCAAACATCGCGCATTTACGCGTCCCCCCCCCCCCCCCCCCCCCCCCCCCCAAAGACTGCTTTTCCTTCGAACACGAAAAAGCGCAGACTTTTCCCGCCAAAAACTCAGTTACTCGGGGGCAACGACCGCGCAGTAAACAATAAAGTGCAAGGCCCCGCGCAACATCGCAGCTAACAACGTCTTCGAGCCAGCGCCTCTGCCGTGCTTTCCTCTATCTTCTCTTCGTCTGTTCGTACCGTTCCTCCTCATCGAAGGAAACGGCGGACTTGAATTCAATTTAACCAATGAGATAACACTTGCACGCGGCACCGAGAAATCAAACCGGTGACTTGGCGCACGCAGCGCAGGCGCGAAGGCTCGCACCCAGTGCTTGGAGTGGCGTCGTTGTTCGAGATGTTGACGTTCGTCGGGGTCCCCGAATGCAGTCTCTTGTCTTTTGGCGGGAAACGTAACGAATCTTTTGGTCGACTGGACGACAACCTTCTACGGTCATGGGATGACTGACAACTTCGATGACACAAACTGTATTGTTTTCTGCGTGGTTTTACATCTTGACTGGCCACAGAACTCTGCGTTACAGAACTTTTGAGGGCTAGGTCTAGCGGACAGTGGAGCCGGCTTGCCGTGGTGAATGAAAGAACGCCGCCCGCCTCTTCAGACCTTCCTCGCATTGCGGAGCTTCTGAACGTGAGTACTTGTGGAACACGTACAGTACCTTGCGCAGATATTGCCTATACTGGTCACAATGACCTATTGGGCATAAATAGCTTTAAAAATTTTTTAAGGGTTTGTCATCTCTTCGTATTCGCGAGCTGTTGTGCGTGCTTGCACTTTCGTAGTGGTTTTTTTTTTTCTCTAATTTGGCAGAACGTCGTTGAACGAAAACGCTAAAGCTTTGTTTATTCGATTACCTCCCGCGGGTTGCTTGATGGCTAGCGCCCGCGGGTTTGTGCGTGAAACGGGAAAGGGCGGTATCGCCTATCTCGTGCAGTATCGGCGCTAACGTACGTTTTGTAATTGGGGAAGGGACAGCGGTCCGGCTTCTTAGGTCAACCCTCCCCCCTCCCCTCCCCGCTCCATCTCTCCTCTTCTGGTCCTTTCCTTACTTGTTTGTTCTGTCTTTATCGAGCGTCGGCAATGGCTGTCTGCGTAAGGTGCTGTTTTTAATTAGTAAATTGTTTAGTTTTCACAATATTTATTTTAGATATCCGACTGCAGGCAGTAGCGAAAGGGGGATGTTTCTGTGTGTGTGTTAGAGGTGTGCACGGGCTCCGGGTAGCCCGAAAGCCCGACCCGGCCCGCGGGCCGGGCTCGGGCGGGCCGACGTATTTTCACCTCGGGCCCGGGCCGGGCTCGGGCTACTTGGAGCTTTATCGAGCCGGTCTCGGGCCCGGCGGAAAGCCCAACTCAAGCCCGAAATATAGAGAATCGGCGGGAATTGTTTTCCAGCACGCATACAGCGCCTTTTCCGCGACCGCCCTTTACCGCTTTTCCTTTCCATTCGGCACTTTAAACAAAAGGGGAGCAGGTAAAGCGCTCCCTCTGCTGCACTCGGACAGAGAAGTAACACCACCTGAGCTAGTGGCGGCGCCACGCGACTGTTCGCGTTAGATTTAAAGCCAAATCCCATATGAGTGAAAATGCACGCGACAGCGACGAGCGACCCGACGTAGATCGCCTTCGTGCAAGCTGACGCTTGCATGGGCATACCTCATACACGTGACGGCTTTGGCGAGCAAACTCCATTGTTGCTGGCATGAGGCCGTCTACTTTTATAGCAAAAGTGCCGCGCTATTGCAGATATGCAATGCAAATAAAATTCCCAAGCTTGCCAGGCTGGCAAAAAAGATATTAGCAATTCCGTCGACGAGTGCAAGCAGCGAACGTAACTTCAGTTCGGCGGGCTAGATCAAGGGGCTTTAGGCTAGAGAATACAAAAGCGCCGCACTTTGTTGAAGCCGGAATCGTTAGACGGCTTGCTGTTTTTGCACGACAATTTGTAATCTGTGTAATAGAGACTGTTCGTCGTGTGGCATTTGATCATATTCGATACGCTCAATAAAATGCCAAATTACAGAAAGACGACGTTTTGTTTTCGCAGCGAACCTTCAAAAAGCCGGGCCGGGCCCGGGATTGTGTTTTCGTACGTCGGGCCGGGCCGGGCGGGCTCGCAGCTCTTTGCCGTCGGGCTCGGGCGGGCCTTCGACAAAGTCAGCGGGCCCGGGCCGGGCTCGGGCTCGGAAATACGACCCGTGCACAGCTCTAGTGTGTGTGTGTGTGTGTGTGTGTGTGTCGGGCTCTAGAGGCAGGTAGGACGGGGAGAGGTAGGGATGCGTCGCAGCCAGGATGCCTTCACCTCCCTCCAAACCGCCCATTAATGCGGGACCTTCCCTTCGCCTAAGCCTCCATCGTTCTGCTTTAATTGTTACCCAATAGGCCATTACCCTTTGGCTAATCGGTTGATTGATGTGTTCTTTAAGGAAACTTCAGCTGGTACAAATTAATCAGCAAAATGCCCATATTGTACACACACACACACACACACACACACACACACACACACACACACACACACACACACACACACACACACACACACACACACACACACACACACACACACACGTGTTTACTGTTATTCCTTCTGCCAAGAGGAAAAATAACTATTCGCCACGCAAAAGCGTCACACCGGGATCGTTACCCAAGCTTAGATAATTAGAAGATACATTGTTAATTGAATCTTCTACTAATTCCGCAATAAAGCAGAATCCGCATATATCAAGTTTTTTTTACGATCAAGTGGTTCTTCGACTTGAACACATACCTGGCATTCTCTCATTACAATAATACCTTATTTTTTCTTCTCGCGTAATTCCAAGGTTGTGGGTTTGGGACCAAATGGCAGCAAACGGTGTTTTTAAAGCGAAGCTTTATGGGGCTAGGCGAAAGGAAAATCCGACGCTGCAATGCACGCAAAAAACTACCATCATCATGGACGGGTATGTATCACAGAAACTGGGCAAAATTTCCCTACTCACCATTGGTCCGTTAAAAATTAAGAAGGGAACTCACGGGCGGCAAACCTAGATTAAGATTTCTGTACAGACGTAACCAACAATCGAGAGAAACTTTAGTGAACCGTCGGGATTAACCGAGTCATGAACACCAGGGCAACGCGTTTCAGCTTCTCTGGCTAGCCATCTGTAAGAAGTGTTCGGGCTGCGAAAAGAAATCTTTTTTTCGTCCACATAAGTTCTTTTTTTTTTTTTGTCTATCAAAGAAACGAGCCCCTCAATCCATACCCTTCCTTTCTTCTTCCACAAGAGCAAGACGGAGATAGCGACAGATGACGTGGGCCGGTGCATCCGACGTCGACACTATGTGAAACTAAAAGAGAGAGAAAGAGAGAAAGAATAAAGGTAATAATAATCGAGGAGGTTCGCAAACACGCAGCGTTACGGGAAACGACGCGAAAACCTGTTCGGTCACTCGACGCTGGTTTACCGGCCTATTGCGTCGCTCAGTCTTGATTTGAAAGTCCCGCCGTTTATTACGTAACTAACCACGTGACCACTTTTACACGTTGCACGTGGGGGGTTTTAGTGGCCGCTGGGTCTGCATTTTCAGTACTAACAAGTTGTATATATATAAACTAAGGGAATCGACCATGCTCGTCATGTGCTCTACATAAGGAAAAAAAAGAAAGAAGAAATGGACGAAGTGGTCGGGCAGGTAGCTATAGAAGCCTGTGGCTGCCGTACAGCGTTCGGCCGGGGGATGTGGCATGCCCCTGTAATCCAGCGTCTCGGAGGCCGGGTCTAGAGGACGGGCTGAGGCCGGGAGTCCTGCATCGCGGCCGAGCATGTCGACGGGACGTCCGCGCTAAGCTGGGCGTCGATATGGTGACGCCGGGTGAACCCGGTGGTGGCCAGGTCGCCTAAAGAGGAGCGAACCGGCCCAGGGCGGAAACGCAGCAGGCAAAAGCTCCCGCGCTCTGCGGTAGCGGGATAGCGGCCCGGAATGGTCGCCACGGTGCAGCCCGGATGTCAGTTCCGGACGTAGATCCTTTTTTTTTCTTTTTAGAAAAGCACTGTCTTTCTCGGTGTATCCTAGCTTCATTATACAACGGGGTGCGATGTTCGATTTGTGACGAAAAATATGGACCGGCTCTGAACGAAGTGCAGTCTCACAGGTATCTCGCTAAAGTGATGTGACTCGAACTACTACTATGGATCCTTTTCTTTCTTTTTTTCTTTTTCAAGAGCTTCAAGTCGCCCCTAGCTATTTTTTATTGCTTCGTTTATGGTTAATCTCGAGCTTATAACTTGAAGACACTTTCGTTGGTTCCTTCTTCGCACACCTTACGTGCAGAGCGAGTAGAGTGAACTGGTGCAATGAATGGCCGGATTACTTCTCGCGTAACAACAAAAACTACTACTACTACTACTACTGCTACTGCCACTACTACTACTACTACTACTACTACTACTACTACTCTCCTCCTATACTACTACTACTACTACTACTACTACTACTACTACTACTACTACTACTACTGCTACTATTGCTACTACTACTACTACTACTACTACTACTACTACTACTACTACTACTACTACTACTACTACTTCGGCTAGTACCACCGCAACATCACGGGCGTAGCCAGAAACTTTTTCGGGTGGGGTCTGGCCCCCCTTTACGTGTTTTCGTGCGTGTATTTGTATGTGTGCCGGTATGTATCACATGAAAAGAATGTTGATATTCGTGGTCGTCGGAAGGCGATGCAACACGTATAAAAAGACAGCGGTTTTCTCCCTGTTTTAACGAACAGCACTATGCCGTGCTGGAGCGCTTTCTAGTGAAACGAGATGACCCCCCCCCCCCCCTAGATATTGCATCCATATTCATAAATGGGCCGTTCCACGGAAGCACGATCTTTCGCAGTATTATATTCTAGTTGACTATAGCAGTATCAAGCTGTCGACAGTGTGAATTCAAGTTTGCCGCCACGTTAACCTTGGCCACGTTCGGTTCTCGGAGGGCGTCGCCGCTTCGGATTTCGCTCACTAGATGGCAAACCTTGTTCACATTGTTTTAGCGTTGTTTCTGAAGCAGTTTGCACCCGCGCCAACGAGAGGGCACCACACTGCCCGCAACACTAAGGTCTTACGGGTAGCGGTGTACGAATATTCGAAAACTTTGAATAACGAATCGAATAGCGCTCTATTCGAGTCTGTACTTGAACCTAATAGTGCATATTGCAAGTACCGAACGTTTTTCGAATATTTGTCGAATAATAAGCACCGATGTAAAAAAAAAAAACCTCAAAGGAACGAAACGATGGAACAAAGAGGGGTAATGCTTCTTCTTTTAATCATCTAATTACCAAGATGCATGCAGCCCAAGCTTTTGCCTATCAAGGTTTTACCTGATTATGAAACGGCGCAACGAAAATACACGAAACACTGACGGCGAAGAAGACACGGAGACAAGCGCCGGACGTGTTTCGTGTCTTTCCGTTGCGCCGTTTCATAACCATGAACCCTTACCAAACTCGCCCAACTATCAGTGCTACTGAAGGTTTTACCTACCAATGTTTTACGATCGACGCTGTATTGAGTACAGCATGGAGGCGTTTTTGCTTGAAACACCAGCGTCGCCAAAGCGACACAACCATCAATCCACTATCTTCATCATGACATTCATGACGATATTGACTATTGAATATTGTTTATATTTATATATCAGTTTAGTGAAAACCTGTTGACAAAGTGCCATCTTGGACGCTGCAGTTACTGGTGTATTTGAACCGCAAGATACAAAATATTTTTCGGGCTCTAGTTGGTGCAGCATACGAGCTTGCCTCGGTTTGCAAAAATGTGGTGTCGTTTTTGTCGTGTAAAATTAATCGTAATGCACTTTCGTTAAAGCTAGCGAATATTTATTTCGAACAAAATCTTGTGTAATTATTGGGCTGCTTCGTAAATACTTACATTACCATTCTAGGGCTGCTTTGAAACTGGTTGCCTTACAGTTCGAAAACTATTCGATTCGTATTCGTACTCGATTCGGTGTCATCGCTATTCGATTGGTATTCGATTCGGTTCTAAAATTCACTTTTCGCGCCCCCGTACCAACGAGGCAGAGCGGTTTGTGGGCTCAAGTGAATCCTTGCAACTACACGACGGAGCAGTTGGTGCTGCGAACTATGCTGCGGTCCGCACCACCCAAGCAAGGCTGGTGCACTGGTGGCGCGCGACGCAGCGGTTGAAGTTCACGTGATGTGACAATGATGCGGTGCACACTATAGAAGAAAAAGAAAACTGGGTTACAACCACGATTTTACAACCTAAGCAAAAATTGCCAGCTCCGCCCACAGCGATCACTCTCCCTCCTGAATATAATTTGCATAAATGATCCATCCAATAGCGCTTACTCATTTGCGTGACGTCAAGCACTCTTCGAGTTTTTGGGGTAGTTGACTACGTCTTACATAAGCACGTTTGTGCCGCTGGTTTTTGTTCGGAGACTTGCACGTTCTGGTAAATTTTGTGAGGAACTTTGAGATTATTGCACAGTGTGATGGTGTAATGTGGGCCCAGGATCCGAAATAATTCAACCGGCAGTCAGGTGATTCTGTACACACAACACAGACTTTAACACAACCGATAACTGACGATTTACACACAACACACTACAGCATTCATTTGTACATTCTAAACGTCCTACGCCTCGGCACAACAAATGCTACTCGCCGTTATGCCTGTTGCCGCTGCGGCGAGTCGGTCGTCACCGGTACTCCTTGGGCAGTCAAGAGTCACGCTGCCTTGACCGTGGCGAGGTGGTAGTGGTGGTGATGATGGCACTGCAGGCCGGTAGATCACCAGGCCACTGCAGTGCGGGTAACTGCCCGTCGCCAACATGAGCCGCGGCCACCTCGTGACACCACTCGGGTCCAGGACCTCAGGCCAGGAACACAGACTAGGCTGCCGGTCTCCGTGTCAGCACCGGGCACAGAGCGGGAAACAGGCTCACCAGGTCCACATGGCTGCCGGACGCCTGGTTGAGTGACGCAGCCCGAAGCAGGAAGCCAGGCTCACCAGGTCCGCAAGGCTGCCGGACGCCTGGTTAAGCGATGTCGCGACCCGAACCGCCGACCAGCGGCTGCCGTTCCAACCGTGTCGCGCTCCAACTGCTCGAGCCGCACGCCCCGCTCGCGCTTCCTTTTCGTCGTCTTCTCCTCCAAGGCGTACCGCAAAGCAGAACTGTCGTTCTTTCTTCACCTCGTCACGGGCCACACAATCCACATCATCACACACAGCGAAACTTAATATTTTAGGTGTTAACGACGACCCTTTAACTCTCGATATGCGCAGTATTTACATTAGCCGAGAAAAACTACGTACGGTTCGACCAGAAACCAGCCAGCACGACTGTCTTTAAAGGAACACTAAAGTGAAACAGTGAATGGGTTTAGATTGATAAATTGTATCCCGAAAACTCCAATGTCGTTAATTTCACCTTCATAGGTTTAATTTAGGTTTAATAATAGAGGGGAACATCAAGGTCAAAATTTCATTTTCAAATTTCGCGCCGTAATTCCTGCGCGTGACGTCACGGATTTCAAAGTATACGTTTAGTATTCTAGCGACATTGGCTCAATGAAATTTCCTGAAACTTGGTATGTTACGTCTCTGGCCCCATCAGAGAACAATGTACTGCATTGCTAGCGATTAGGAACTTCGTAGCACCTCGTGAACGCCTTCAGAGCTATGACGTCACGGCGTTTGGTGCGGGAGCTGCAAGGTGGCGTCGCCACCCGCATTTTCTTTCTGCGCGTTTTCTCGCTTATATATACCAAACGTCTTCTCGCGGCAAGCGTGGTGATTTTGGAATTGTGAAAGAATAATTTACTAATTACTCTTTACGCCGCGGTATTGTGGGCGGAGTTGATATTTTCTAAGGTTGTAAACGACTATAACTGCGAACTGATACTTCCGGGTGTGCGCGTGGGCGTCTGTGGAGTGTATTTTGTTTTCTTGT
>NC_051184.2:23800404-23812904 GCF_013339695.2 Rhipicephalus sanguineus
ATGTTGAGCAGCACGGAGGTGGAGCATCTCGTTTGCGTAAGACGGGCGGAGCACAAGAGGCGCTGACAGTCTCTTCGACAGCGCAGTCGTTGTACTCGGCGCTGTCGGCCATCTCGATCTTAAATGAGTAGGTGTTGTTGAATGCTACACCCAGACGCAGACGGCACAGCTCTATGAATTTATCAAGGAATGGCGCGGCTCAACACATAAGACAGCATACAGCGATGTAATTAATGCAGAAGTGGCAAACATCGGAGTTCACATAGCATCGATTCTGTTCTGTAGACCTATCTTTGCACGACTGGGGATGCTACCTGGTCTTTCCCGGGAGGAAGATGCAGTTAACGAGAGCAGCATTTCGGGCAAGTCGGTAACCCTTAACGTCAGTACGACTGCGCAACGAAAAAGACACGGACAACAGAGAAGAAGGCACACCCAGCGCAAACTTTCAACAAAATTTACTTGAGAGTTGGCGCTGGGTGTGTCTTTTTGTCTGTTGTCCATGTATCTTTTGTTGCGCAGTCGTTTTGAAGATCAGTAAAATAATTAAAAGGCGACGGGGCACCCTATGCATTCGCTTAAGACGACCGAAGGCGAAAGCCATCCTTCGTAGCTATCTTACCGTGCACGTGACTATCTTATCATGCGATCGAACGCCGTTTTTTTTGTATTTTTTAGCCAAGCGAACGCCACAATGTCGAAGTGAACACACCCTTTAGTAATCATAAACATCATCTAGCACCGCGGAGTAGCATGTCAGGCGAATGGAATAGTCGTGGTAACATCTCCAGCATCCCATTAAAGCGTTTTTCTCTCTCCTTCAATAAGTGAGCAAATAAATGTCAAGCATGGTATTCCCTGAATACCGATTTCCTACAAAAAATGAATACATAGGCTTGGAAGGTGCGCGATACAAAGAAAGAAAGAAAGAAAGAAAGAAAGAAAGAAAGAAAGGAAGAAAGAAAGAAAGAAAGAAAGAAAGAAAGAAAGAAAGAAAGAAAGAAAGAAAGAAAGAAAGAAAGAAAGAAAGAAAGAAAGAAAGAAAGAAAGAAAGAAAGAAAGAAAGAAAGAAAGAAAGAACAGCAGGCCAGGCGCACACACGCCAAGGTTCAGTTGACCCCATTTTCCTCTACACTCTAAGAAAAGAAAAGGAGTCATTTAATCCCTTTTTTGAGAGTTCTGGCTTGCCATGTATAATACTCTCTTTAAAGAGGCACGTCAACTCTCTTTGGGAGTCATTATACTCTCTTCGAATAGTCGTGTGACCCACAAAAGAGTTAACGTGTCTCTTTAAATAGAGTCATGTACGAAGCGAATCAGGACTCACCGAAAGGAGTCACATATACTCTTTTTTTTTCTTAAGAGTCTAGGTGAAGGCCTCCTAATTTTTCTTAATATAAATGAACCATAACTCTCTTTCTCCTTCCCTGGAGCAGAGCACATGGATAGAGGGATGCGCACAACCTTGTTCTAAAAAAATGAAAAAGTAAAAAAAATGGTCAAGCTCGCACTACACCGCGGAAGGCTTGAAACAGCGAAACAGGACAATTCTGAAGACTAATCTGGTTGCTTCTGGGTTGTTTCCAGACCTTAGCCATGTGATGCAGGTTCTTTCTAGGTTGCTTCTGGGTCGTTGCTAGGCTTTACCTAGGTGATGCTATGTTGTTTTTACTTTGATTCTCAGCGCAGAGGGGTTCGAGTTAAACCACAGACAGACGCAGACACGACACGGATGCCCAAACTCCAAAGACAGAAACTCGCGCTGAAACCAAGCGTTCGCACCTCTCTGCGGGCACGTCTTCGTTGGCGTAGGCCTTCCATCGCTTCAGGGTCTTCTCGCAGCCGCCGTTCCCTTTCCCGTTACCCAGTATTCTCTCGTTGTACGCACCCGGGGTCTTCGGCTAGCCGCCGTCGCTTCGCGGCCATTATGGTTGGCCTAACTGTTGCCTTCTTCATTTTTAGTGGACCAGTGGTGGTGAGTAGTGGGACTTACCCAATTTCTGTGACACATACCGGTTTATGACTGTGATAGTTTTTTGGCTCGTCGGACAAGGAACGGTTTGCTAAAGAGCTTCGCCGTTAATAGGCAATTACACTTAGAAACAACTTGTGGGAAAGTGAAATTGATGGTGATTGAACACAGCCATCAATTACGGCCTTTAAATATATTAGTTGAGCAATTATTTTAATTCGTCTCGAGATGCTAGCCCACCGGTGGTCGTTGCGCGAAGAGGGATCCGTTTGAAATTCTTCGGTCTATAGTTTCCTCGCGATCAAATCATCTGGAACCTCGTATGATGTGGTACTAAGGGTGGTCATAAAGTTCGTATTATTGGCATCAAGAAAGAGAGACAAATGAAGGTGAAAGCTTCAGCGCTAACCAGGACGGACCACGAAGAATAGATGAGACAAGCACTGGCTATGTGCATGAGGTTTAACCAAACAATCTAGAGACTCTTTATTGCGCGATGCTGGCATACATACTTGAAAAGGCGCGAAAAGACAACCTCAAAAGAAAGGCGGAAAGACAGAACGATTTGTGTTTGTATTTTCGCTCCTTTTCAGGCATGAATCCGAACCAATTCGCCAAACTTTCTGCCGTGCTGAATGCTGGCATGTTAAGGCGCATCGCCTGCGCTTCCTTTACTTTCTTTGTGCTTCCATTTTCTCTTTCGCCTAGTGTAGGGTAGTGAACTATGTGCAACTTAGTTAACCTTTCCGCCCATCTTTGCATTCTGTCTCTTTCTCTGTTTGTAGCTGCCTCTTCATGATGGGTGTACTTTTTGGCCAATAGCGTAGCAAAGGGGGAAGGGAGTTGGTGGATTCGATCAAGTCCCCCCCCCCCCCCTCCCGTGGTTTCTAAGGCGGAAAGCCTTAGATGCCTCAACAAACGCGAAAATTGACCGCCGACGTCCTGCGTCGTCGGCGTCAACACGAGCGATGCAAAAAAAATAATGTGGTGACGTCACCATATGACGTCATCACGACGTGGCAGGTCACCAAAATTCGTGATGTCGTCATGACGTCACTATGACATCACATATCGCGACCATCCAAAAAAGCGGCAGGAAGTAGAAGATGGAAGCTTGCGTTGAAAAAAAATCCGTAAACAGGGGTGGGTGCTGGAGCCGATGTTTCGACAAGTGGACTCGCCTTCTTCAAAGCTTCAGTTCCAGCTTTTGAAGAAGACAAATCCACTTGTACAAACGTCGGCTCGAGCACCCACTCCCTGTTTACGGATTTTTTTTTCATCGCATATGGTGACGTCACATGATGACGTCATTGCACGACATCGTCGCTTCGTTAAAGGTGGGCCGATCACGGAGGCAGTGCAAAACCAGGCGAGGTGAAGAAAGCTTGCGATGCCTCGGATACTGGAGGCAGTGCAAAACCACTTTTGGTGCCGAAAGCTTTGGGAGGGGGACCGGAGAGGATCAACACTAACGACTGAGAAAAAAAAAGAAGATGGCTTTCGCCTATGAGTCGTCTTAGGCGAACGCATAAGGGACACTTGTGAATTTTTCAATTTTGCATATGTAACATACGTGCACAGATGAAGGTTGGTGGCTGACCCCCCCCCCCCCCCCCCCCCCCCCGTTGCCACCGGCGCGAAAATTTATGGCTATGCCCCTGTTGTTGGCTAATTGCGCTTCGCGAAAACCATACACTATGATTGTTCGTATGATAATAATTTGGCCTGTCGCAGCATTGGACACATATACCATTAACGAAGGTTGCTGGCCAACGGGATAGAGAAAGAACGCTTAAGAAAGAAAAGCTTCGTGAATATGGCTCCCGATTGGCTGACAACTTCCATCCGCGGGCAGCGGACGCAGCGCAGAGCGAATGCAAGTCCGAGAAAACGTTTTCCCATTGGCGACGGCGGTTTGTCACGTGAGCGTCGCGTGGCGCTTGTCAGCGAGCCCGACTTGTTTTCGGGCAGCGCTCGAAGTCACGCCACGCGTATGCGTGACTTCTCGACGACTGCGCGTGACTGCCGTCGCTCAGAATCGGCCAAAACGCACGCACGACGCGCTATGCCACACGCCATGCGCAGCTACAGCGGCGTACGCCCGGTAGCGCAAAGCACACGCACAGTTGTAATGCAGAAATCCAAAAGCGCATGTAATCTGGAGCTCCTGGGGCCACCTTTCTAGGTGCCAGCCTCCGTAGAGAAGCCAAAGCGTTATAAGCGACAGAGCGAGGGAGCCAGGGTCGATGGAAAAAAGAAGAAAAAAAAATTCGGAAGAGGTCTGCAGCCACACGCACACAGGTGGTGCGGGTATTCATGACGTAGCCTGCGGCTTGCACCGTTAAGAAGTCGCGCGCGCGCGCGCGCGAGCTTGCGAGGGGCGCCCGAGCTTGCGGATCTGGCGTGTATACCGTAATAACTCGCAGGTAATACGAAGCTGAATGAGACCGGGCGCACCTTCCTGGAGGCCACAGAAAAGGGACAGAAGGGAAAATATCTAGAGGAATTTCGTCTGTTTGACTAATGTCACAATTGAGAGAAAGAGAGAGAGAGAGAGAGAGAGAGAGAGAGAGAGAGCAGGAGGCATGCGGGGAGTTTAAGCAGGCTTTTTAAAAAGATCACAATTTCCAGATGCTGGAACGACTATTTAATTATGGGGCACGCCGCAGTGAGACAGTCCAGATTAGCTAACGGTGAGTGCGTTGGTGAGAGCTAATTGTTGGTGCATTTTGAAACTTGAAAAACAGCGCTGTCTCGTCACGTCTATTTTGTGTCCCGTCATAGCGCTGTTTCCGAGTTTCATTAAATCTAGATACTGAACATTAATATAAATACTGAACTGCCCCTCTTAATCCTCTAAGGGGGCGCCAATTCCTCCCAACATCTTTCATCAGCCGGACCTGTACCGTCGTTGTTCATAGTGCTCGGTTATGGCCACGTAGCCTTTTGACGGCAGCGCTGTTTTTTGCCCGCTGTTTTTTGCTAACGGCAGCGAAGGTCCCCTGATGTTGCATTCCAAGAACTGTTCGGTTCGCACCGTTACCTCGGAAAGCAAGGGACCAAAGACAGACCGTTCGTTTTCTTTATTGCACCCACGGTTGCACGCCTATGCCCCTGGGTCCTTGAAAAAGATGCACTTTCGCCTAAGCCTCGTTCTTGAATTTGCATTCGACAACCTACGCGTTTGGACAAAGTTGGGCGTCGTGTTGCGTGGACGCAAGTCGCCGTTTCGGTTTCATGCCGAAGCACCTGATCACTGTTGTACAGGCTTTTTAGCATGCCGTTTGATCCAACGCATTCTCCAAAGAACATTCACATATAGAAAAGAACATAAGATCCAATTAACCACACAAAATTCCGTCTTCAGTATACCTTTTTTTATAATTTACCGTGATAGACAATGCAGTTCTTGTTACTTGTGCTACTTATAGCCCTTTGACGCAGTATGGAATGCGTGAGAGACATGCTAACGTATTGATGAAGCAGCGCACAACTCACACAATCGCGCACGCATAAAAATGGCGTAAACACAAGCGCTTGTGTACGGTTCACCAACTAGCCCGCCATTACATATCCTAACGTACTACACCCTCTCCCTTCTTCAAAGAAATACCTCACCTTCACTTCGGGAAATCTGTCGTCGTGCACGGTGTCTTTGTAAGATGGATGGGTGCAAAACTTTATTGAATAAAGTCACGAGGTGCACGACTCAGGGCGCAGCGGGCCGCTCCCTCGTTGGGAAAGTCAGGCCAAGCCGCATCGTGGGCCGTCTGGACAGCTCATAGTTGAGCCCCGACGTCGGGGCTCTTGATAGCGGATAGCCAATTGCCTTCGTTGATTTGGTCCGTGCCTCGTAAGGAGGGGCAACGCCAGAGCATATGGTCTACGCTAGCGAATTGGTTGCAGTGCCTAAGAGATTTTAATTTGCTTGCCCGAGTTTAATGTGCGTGATTTGAAAGCAACATCACTTCTTCATCACTGCTTCATCACTGCTGATGGCAATCAGTGAGCACCGACTTCAAGGCCTCAGGGGCTGCACGACTTTCTTTTTTTTATCTTTCTTTCGTCTTTCTCACCCTGTGGGCTGCCCAACAATAGTTACCATGCCCGCTGTTTTTTTTTTTTCTTTGCTATTCCTCTCTAGAATGAAACACGCAGCAGCAACAGAAACAAGAATAGAAAGAAATACCTTTCCTTCGTCTTGTAGCATGAAGCTACAAGGAAATGCGTACGAATAACTCGGTGAGAAATGAACTGTAAAAGCGTTGTGATACGGGCTACTTGGAGTACGTTCATAACGACGGCGCAAGAAAAGACGATACTTAGGAAACGCTCGTCTTGTAGGCGTTTTTTTCCTTAGTCCAAGTTTTCGTCAATGAGAAAGCTTCTAACTTGGCGAAAAGTCTAGGGGGATCTCAGGTGACGAAAAGTTTGCCAACTGAGAAACTTCCTTTCCGAGAAATCCGTTTGGGTTTCCTTGTATATAGCTTCGTTATACAAGCGGGAGGGCAACATTTCCACCCCCCTCCCATCCTTTCGCGTGAACCTTCCTCCCCCACCCTGTGGGCTTCCGCATAACTGTTATGCTATACGTCGGATTATACGGTACTCGCTTACTTCTCTGCCACCGCTGCCGGCCTTCTCTCCCATACACAAATGCCTCATGTACGGAAGCCGCCTTGGCGGCGGCGGGCGCGCGGCAAATTACGCCCGCTCAAGATCTTTTCGCAGTAGCGGCAGCCTTCTTCGATAACCTTGTTCCTCGTCTTCTTGCCCTCTTCGCCGCATATATGTGCGCGCGGGCCGCCGTTTGCAATTGAGCCGTTTTTCATCTCGGAAGCGGGCCCACTGTCGCGAGATTGGTCACGAATCGCCCCAAACCACGAGTCTCGCTGACGCCGCCGCCGCCGACACACACGCCAACGTCGCTTGTCAAGGAGGAGGGGGAGGGGGAGGATATCCAAGCGGCGAGGGGGGTGAGATTATAAGGGGGGAGGGGGGCACGTAGGGCGCCCGATTTGGGCGGCGCTTGCAGCTCCGCTGGGAGTGATACCCCCCCCCCCCCCTCAACAAAGCTCAGCGTACAAACGCACGCAACGGAAACAAACAAACAAAAAAAAAAAGGCACGAAAAGTCGTCTGAGCGGTCACGCGATCACGTGGTCACACGCTAACGGCCAGTGAGAGAGAATCGAGTGGAAGAACTTACCTTGCTTTCTTGGCGTCTTACGGACCTAGCGTTTTGTTGATCGTGCGATCGCAGATACTGACCGCTCGCGAGCGTCACATCGGTCAGCTGTGACGTAAGCGTCGAGCATCGCGAGTGCGCGATCGTTCAAGTACGTGACAGCGGCGCGGATGCCAAGAACCGTTGGTGAATTGAGGAGAAAAAATAGTATGTATAGAGGCTCCTGAGCGTAAAGGGATTAAGAGCATAACCCATCGGTCACTCAGTCATAATCATTGCCACACAAGCATGCATAATAAAGGAACGCACGAATGAGTTCCGCTAACGCACTTTGGTCCACCGATACAGTTAATTTTAGCCATGCCTAAGGCATGGCCATAGTTAGCTGCGCGGAGTTCAGGACAAAATGTACACTGTCATTGTGTACATTGCTATCACGATGCGTTCAGGAGGATACAGTTTCTTTCAACGAACAAAAGGACGATGTCTTGGCACGAACGTTGAAGCACATGTCGCCAGCGTCGACAGTATTCGACTGTACAAGATTATAATACACAACGAACGCGGTCTTTTGTTTACGTTTAAGCAGAGCCAGCGACTCGATGCTATCTTTGTCATAACAGACCGCAGCGGATCGTCTGAAAGAACGCAGTGCAGAATCCAAGCGTCACTTAAGTTGCCCGGGGCATCGTTATCTTTTCCTTGTGCAAAATCTCGAGGCAGCGTCTTC
Organism: Rhipicephalus sanguineus; assembly: GCF_013339695.2. NCBI lineage: Eukaryota > Metazoa > Arthropoda > Arachnida > Ixodida > Ixodidae > Rhipicephalus > Rhipicephalus sanguineus. The sequence goes on from NC_051184.2 coordinate 23,808,294, forward strand.
GACCTTCCAATAAAGGTCGGTGTAGTCGTGAACAATCTTAAGTTGATCATCTGTAGTGCACATATCCTTTCGAAGTGCGAGCTCGGTATTGGTGTCAAAGCATCCCCGAGGGCGACATATCGCATAGTTGTTTGTTCGTTAAGATTCGTTGTGTTAGTCGTACGCATGTTGCGCGCCGTAACGGGTGTAAGCGCCGGAGCGAAGCGCTTTTCTGGCTTTGGCTTTGGATTATCGATTCCTTGGCCGCGTGAGCGAATGCGCGCCGCAGCGTGGTGTGAGCTAGCGTAACTGGTATAACAAAAAATAAATAAATAAATAAAGAGAACGAGATTGGGTATTGCGGTTTCGCAAACAGAACGACGCAAGGATTGCGCTAAAGGCAAAGTTTCTGAGAGCCGCACTTAAGAATGGGGGGGGGGGGGGGTGTCGCCCCGAGATGTGCATTATTGATAATAGCGATAATTAGGCGGTAATGTGAGTCCCAGTGCGGTCCTCGCGAGCGATTAGCGGCGGCCCCCGAGAGAATACGGGTCGCAGCAAGCGGCGTCTAAACGAATTTTCGCGGTCGGGCTGAACCTTGCTTCCTGCGTGGATTCTGTATCCATTTTTCTTTTTTTGTGTCTGTTTCTTTCCTGACTCGGAGATGAAGAAAGCTTTGTTCGCGATGTTGATTCGTCGCGGTCTCGGAGTTGTCCTTGGGAAGACAAAGTTTGCCTCCGAATCAAGAAAAAAGAGAGAAAAAAAAAACCTTCGCGGCGGAATTTCCTCGTCGTTGTGTGTTCTTGGCATCGCAGAGCGGCGGTTCACATATTACCGGCGCCGAATGAGCAATGAGCCAGAAGAAATGAGTTTTGTTTGTAGAGTGTACGAATGCGCGCTCGCTCGCTCGCTCGCTCGCTCGCTCACTCACTCACTCACTCACTCACTCACTCACTCACTCACTCACTCACTCACTCACTCACTCACTCACTCACTCACTCACTCACTCACTCACTCACTCACTCACTCACTCACTCACTCACTCACTCACTCACTCACTCACTCACTCACTCACTCACTCACTCACTCACGCGCGAATATATATTTTTGATTTGCATATTAGGTAACTGAAAAATTTGAGTCAGGACAAATGCACAAATATTTGAGCAAACTGTTTCGGGAAAAGATTAGTGCTACTGCGCTGATTAACACAGCTAAACTGGGTTTGCTGAAAACACTCAGACTGTATTTTGGAGTATGAAACTCTCAGATGCTTCAAATTATACCTCGTAGGAACGGAAAACAAGAGCAGTATAGGCATGGTTACGAAAGCAAACAATAAGGTGTCAATTGAGAAAACAAAAGTATGTGAACTGTATTTACCGTGTTTTGGAGGCTGACAAACGAAAGAAGGAAGGAAGGAAGAAGTGAAAAAGCAAGGCAGGCAGGTTAGCTACCCTACGCTGGGGAATGGGAGAGGGCAGTAGAAAGACAAGCAAGGCTTAAAGAGAAGCCGCAGGGCCCGAACTCAGGAAAGCTTTCCTCCGTAAGTGACGTTCGCCATTGGTCGACTTCTTTCGCTAATGGTATGTTTTGCTGCACATATCATGAACAACACGAGGATCGGCTGAAAATTTATCTTACGAACATTTCGAGCGTAGTACGCTTTCGTGAATGCGGGACCTTCGCAAGAGTTTGTGAAGCGAAATGAGCAAATGACGGCCGCCGTGCTAAGTGACAGAAAGACGACGCCATGCGATGAGTGACCCAACTAGGTAGTTTTTAAGATAAAAATAAGGAAATGTAGTTTGGGTCTGCACTACCGCGTTCGACATAAGGCGCGACGCGTGGGCCGTGACTACGGCGTCGGTACAGAGAAAATAAGAAAGGGAAGAGGGTTCAGTCACTCCAGCTATACGCATGTCGCCGAGCGTTGTTATGGAAACGATGATAGAGAGATCTGCGCTCTAAAACATTTTACGCCCGTTCTCCCATGGGTAACATGCCTACCTTTTATTGCGCTTGACATCGAGCTTAACGACGAGAAGAGGCCTCTTTCAAACCTGTGCACTGAATGCGACCGCATGATTTGTATAGAAACATCGCATATGAAAACTAGAAAACGGAAACTAAGAAAATTAATTTATTCCACTTGTAAGCTGTTCAACATATGATGTTTACTTGCAATGAAAAGGCGGTGAACAAGAATCTTGCATTTTTTAATGCCTCATAAAACGCGAAATTTGACCGTCAGCGTCCCGCGGCGACGGGGACGAGTGACGAAAAAAAAAATCATCACATGATGACGTCATCATGAGGTCACAGATCACCAAAATTTGTGACGTCATTGTTACGTCATCATGTAGTCACCGTGACGTCACGTCACACGACGAGGTCATCAGACGTCGTCGTAGCTTGGTCAAAGGTGGTCCGATCATGGAGGCAATGCAAAACCAGGTGAGGTGCCTCCGATCGTGGAGCCAGTGCAAAACCCCGTTAGGTGCAGAAAACTTTCGAACGGTGGCGGGTCAGCATCTATATATCGACTGAGAAGAAAAAGACGGTGACTTGCGCCTTCGAGTCGTCTTAAGTAAGTGCATAAGACCCTGTGAGTTTTTGTTTCTTTTTACTTGCGTTCTGCTTTTACCCATTAAACGCTAGTGTGTTAGCCATGAGCGCTCTGATGGGTTTGGGGGACACGAGAGACCTTCGCCACTGATTTTAGCCATCTTGCATTGCACTTGCTGCGCAAGATGGTCCAGTCCCAGCGAAATCCAAGATGCTGAATTCTTGGGTACGCAAGCCGCTTGCGTCCTTTAGAGAGTATTAGGGCTAGGGACCACTATAGCCGTTGGGTCCCCACGCTATTGTGTTCTTTTGTACACTCCCCGCTTTCCTCTGTCCGCCAGCCACCTGCAAAGAGAGAGAGAAGAAACATTTATTGAAGAAAGGCTTTTTAGTGAAGGTGGGAGGGTCCCTTGTTGCAGGAACCCTCTGGCGGGGACCGGCCGTCGGGCTCGGGCGACCAGTTGACGCTGGTCGACCAGTTCCGGCTGGGAGATCGCAGCCTCCCACGCTCCACTGCGGAGGTTTGGGTCCGCATCTGTTGCTGCTGCTTGTAGCGCCGAGATGCTTGCTTTGCACTGCAGTAGAAGGTGTGCCAGAGAGTCTGCCACGTTGCAGTGTGGGCAGATGTAGCCGTATAAAGTTCGTCCCACATGGTGCAGCGAGCAGCGCGGCGGGTCTAGTACCTTAGAGTGCCGCTTCCAAGCTGCTTGCGTAACCCAGCCCTTGTGTTCTTTTATATATATTCTCTCCTTGCGGGAGTCAACGTATTGCTTGGAAGTTACGCCCGCAAGTAGATAATACATATAAAAGAACGCAAGGGTTTAGTTACGCAAGCAGCCTGGGAGCCGCACTCTAAGGGACTAAAGCTTCCGCGCTGCTCGGCGGGCCAATATATGCTTTTTACAAATTTTCTTACGGTAACGCTGTGTGTCTGTGCAGCAGAACTTGGCGGCCGCCATGCCGGATCTCCACTCACACGTGAGAGCAAACCTAAAATTCAAGCTTCCTTCCTTCGTGATTGCTCCTTAATTAAAAGGGCACCTCTTGAATAATTAGTTGCCATCGCAGATTGAGAAGTGGCAGCTTGTTGCCGCTTTCCGACGCATTTGGAGACTGATGTCACGCGTGCGTGATGGATGTGTGAGCGCGAGCAGGTCTCAGATCTGTGAGAGAGATACGGCAGGCCGCGTAATTTGAGCGTAACATCTCTCTTCCTCTCTCATTATCCCTCCCTCCCTCTTTCTTTCTTTCTTTCCCGGCCACGCATTCCTGATCGCGTGCGTCATACAAGTGCACAGATCTTGTGCAATACTGTATGTTTTATAAGCTCATACGGTCCCTCGTGCATTTGTCAAAGACAATTCGAAGGCGAAAACCATGTTGTTTTACTTCTCAGTCGGTTGTGTTGATTCCCCTGTTTTGGTTTTCTTTCGGATAAAAGAATGGATCGTTGTGAACTTCGTGAGCCGATTTGAAATGGTGAGCTTAAAAGGTCAAGGTGGTGAAGTGGAGCTGCTGAACGTTGGCTGATCTTCGCCTTGTGATAAAGCGGCTGCAGGCGACTCGCAGCCAATCGGAACCGAAAGGACGAAGCTTAGACAAATCCGTGTGCTACCCATCATTCCTATGCTGGCTGAAGCGCCATGCCTTGCAGCTCCCATAGACACGTCGTGGTGACATTATGATGACGTCACACATTTAGGGGACCTCTGACGTCATGATGACGTCATAGGGCGACGTCATCTCATGATAATTTTTCGCATCGCTCGTGTTCACGCCGCCGACGGTCGCTTTTCGAGCTTGATGAGGCATCTAAGGCTTTCGCCTTAATTAAGATTTAGTAATACGAAGCGAAGCTGTCTGGCTACCCCGAGACCCAATTAAGACATTGAGGGTAACACCATCCCCGCCTAACACCTGAAATACATTGAAGTGTACTAAGCTTAGCATGATAATTAACAGCAGTAGCAGGTGCAACAAAACTGTTTCTAGACAAGCACCCTTTAGAAATAAGAAAATTCTTGGATCGTGGCTTGCACTTCATCGTCAGCAAAAGGCAAACAT